>NC_091296.1:63345557-63508741 GCF_038502225.1 Cherax quadricarinatus
TGTAGTAGCCAGGCTTAGTCTTGGTTACAAGTACTTCTGGCAGTCTGATGCTGTAGTAGCTAGGCTTAGTCTTGGTTACAAGTACTTCTGACAGTCTGATGCTGTAGTAGCCAGGCTTAGTCTTGGTTACAAGTACTTCTGGCAGTCTGATGCTGTAGTAGCTAGGCTTAGTCTTGGTTACAAGTACTTCTGGCAGTCTGATGCTGTAGTAGCTAGGCTTAGTCTTGGTTACAAGTACTTCTGGCAGTCTGATGCTGTAGTAGCTAGGCTTAGTCTTGGTTACAAGTACTTCTGGCAGGCTGATGCTGTAGTAGCTAGGCTTAGTCTTGGTTACAAGTACTTCTGACAGTCTGGGGTTGTAGTAGCCAGGCTTAGTCTTGGTTACAAGTACTTCTGGCAGTCTGATGCTGTAGTAGCTAGGCTTAGTCTTGGCTACAAGTACTTCTGACAGTCTGATGCTGTAGTAGCCAGGCTTAGTCTTGGTTACAAGTACTTCTGGCAGTCTGATTCTGTAGTAGCTAGGCTTAGTCTTGGTTACAAGTACTTCTGACAGTCTGATGCTGTAGTAGCCAGGCTTAGTCTTGGTTACAAGTACTTCTGACAGTCTGGTGTTGTAGTAGCCAGGCTTAGTCTTGGTTACAAGTACTTCTGGCAGTCTGATGCTGTAGTAGCTAGGCTTAGTCTTGGTTACAAGTACTTCTGACAGTCTGGTGTTGTAGTAGCCAGGCTTAGTCTTGGTTACAAGTACTTCTGACAGTCTGGTGTTGTAGTAGCTAGGCTTAGTCTTGGTTACAAGTACTTCTGACAGTCTGGTGTTGTAGTAGCTAGGCTTAGTCTTGGTTACAAGTACTTCTGACAGTCTGGTGTTGTAGTAACTAGGCTTAGTCTTGGTTACAAGTACTTCTGACAGTCTGGTGTTGTAGTAGCCAGGCTTAGTCTTGGTTACAAGTACTTCTGACAGTCTGATGCTGTAGTAGCCAGGCTTAGTCTTGGTTACAAGTACTTCTGACAGTCTGGTGTTGTAGTAACTAGGCTTAGTCTTGGTTACAAGTACTTCTGACAGTCTGGTGTTGTAGTAGCCAGGCTTAGTCTTGGTTACAAGTACTTCTGGCAGTCTGATGCTGTAGTAGCTAGGCTTAGTCTTGGTTACAAGTACTTCTGACAGTCTGATGCTGTAGTAGCCAGGCTTAGTCTTGGTTACAAGTACTTCTGACAGTCTGGTGTTGTAGTAGCCAGGCTTAGTCTTGGTTACAAGTACTTCTGGCAGTCTGATGCTGTAGTAGCTAGGCTTAGTCTTGGTTACAAGTACTTCTGACAGTCTGGTGTTGTAGTAGCCAGGCTTAGTCTTGGTTACAAGTACTTCTGACAGTCTGGTGTTGTAGTAGCTAGGCTTAGTCTTGGTTACAAGTACTTCTGACAGTCTGGTGTTGTAGTAGCTAGGCTTAGTCTTGGTTACAAGTACTTCTGACAGTCTGGTGTTGTAGTAACTAGGCTTAGTCTTGGTTACAAGTACTTCTGACAGTCTGGTGTTGTAGTAGCCAGGCTTAGTCTTGGTTACAAGTACTTCTGACAGTCTGATGCTGTAGTAGCCAGGCTTAGTCTTGGTTACAAGTACTTCTGACAGTCTGTTGTTGTAGTAACTAGGCTTAGTCTTGGTTACAAGTACTTCTGACAGTCTGGTGTTGTAGTAGCCAGGCTTAGTCTTGGTTACAAGTACTTCTGACAGTCTGATGCTGTAGTAGCCAGGCTTAGTCTTGGTTACAAGTACTTCTGACAGTCTGATGCTGTAGTAGCCAGGCTTAGTCTTGGTTACAAGTACTTCTGACAGTCTGATGCTGTAGTAGCCAGGCTTAGTCTTGGTTACAAGTACTTCTGACAGTCTGGTGTTGTAGTAGCTAGGCTTAGTCTTGGTTACAAGTACTTCTGACAGTCTGATGCTGTAGTAGCCAGGCTTAGTCTTGGTTACAAGTACTTCTGGCAGTCTGATGCTGTAGTAGCTAGGCTTAGTCTTGGTTACAAGTACTTCTGACAGTCTGATGCTGTAGTAGCCAGGCTTAGTCTTGGTTACAAGTACTTCTGGCAGTCTGATGCTGTAGTAGCTAGGCTTAGTCTTGGTTACAAGTACTTCTGGCAGTCTGATGCTGTAGTAGCTAGGCTTAGTCTTGGTTACAAGTACTTCTGGCAGTCTGATGCTGTAGTAGCTAGGCTTAGTCTTGGTTACAAGTACTTCTGGCAGGCTGATGCTGTAGTAGCTAGGCTTAGTCTTGGTTACAAGTACTTCTGACAGTCTGGGGTTGTAGTAGCCAGGCTTAGTCTTGGTTACAAGTACTTCTGGCAGTCTGATGCTGTAGTAGCTAGGCTTAGTCTTGGCTACAAGTACTTCTGACAGTCTGATGCTGTAGTAGCCAGGCTTAGTCTTGGTTACAAGTACTTCTGGCAGTCTGATTCTGTAGTAGCTAGGCTTAGTCTTGGTTACAAGTACTTCTGACAGTCTGATGCTGTAGTAGCCAGGCTTAGTCTTGGTTACAAGTACTTCTGACAGTCTGGTGTTGTAGTAGCCAGGCTTAGTCTTGGTTACAAGTACTTCTGGCAGTCTGATGCTGTAGTAGCTAGGCTTAGTCTTGGTTACAAGTACTTCTGACAGTCTGGTGTTGTAGTAGCCAGGCTTAGTCTTGGTTACAAGTACTTCTGACAGTCTGGTGTTGTAGTAGCTAGGCTTAGTCTTGGTTACAAGTACTTCTGACAGTCTGGTGTTGTAGTAGCTAGGCTTAGTCTTGGTTACAAGTACTTCTGACAGTCTGGTGTTGTAGTAACTAGGCTTAGTCTTGGTTACAAGTACTTCTGACAGTCTGGTGTTGTAGTAGCCAGGCTTAGTCTTGGTTACAAGTACTTCTGACAGTCTGATGCTGTAGTAGCCAGGCTTAGTCTTTGTTACAAGTACTTCTGACAGTCTGGTGTTGTAGTAACTAGGCTTAGTCTTGGTTACAAGTACTTCTGACAGTCTGGTGTTGTAGTAGCCAGGCTTAGTCTTGGTTACAAGTACTTCTGGCAGTCTGATGCTGTAGTAGCTAGGCTTAGTCTTGGTTACAAGTACTTCTGACAGTCTGATGCTGTAGTAGCCAGGCTTAGTCTTGGTTACAAGTACTTCTGACAGTCTGGTGTTGTAGTAGCCAGGCTTAGTCTTGGTTACAAGTACTTCTGGCAGTCTGATGCTGTAGTAGCTAGGCTTAGTCTTGGTTACAAGTACTTCTGACAGTCTGGTGTTGTAGTAGCCAGGCTTAGTCTTGGTTACAAGTACTTCTGACAGTCTGGTGTTGTAGTAGCTAGGCTTAGTCTTGGTTACAAGTACTTCTGACAGTCTGGTGTTGTAGTAGCTAGGCTTAGTCTTGGTTACAAGTACTTCTGACAGTCTGGTGTTGTAGTAACTAGGCTTAGTCTTGGTTACAAGTACTTCTGACAGTCTGGTGTTGTAGTAGCCAGGCTTAGTCTTGGTTACAAGTACTTCTGACAGTCTGATGCTGTAGTAGCCAGGCTTAGTCTTGGTTACAAGTACTTCTGACAGTCTGTTGTTGTAGTAACTAGGCTTAGTCTTGGTTACAAGTACTTCTGACAGTCTGGTGTTGTAGTAGCCAGGCTTAGTCTTGGTTACAAGTACTTCTGACAGTCTGATGCTGTAGTAGCCAGGCTTAGTCTTGGTTACAAGTACTTCTGACAGTCTGATGCTGTAGTAGCCAGGCTTAGTCTTGGTTACAAGTACTTCTGACAGTCTGATGCTGTAGTAGCCAGGCTTAGTCTTGGTTACAAGTACTTCTGACAGTCTGATGCTGTAGTAGCCAGGCTTAGTCTTGGTTACAAGTACTTCTGACAGTCTGGTGTTGTAGTAGCCAGGCTTAGTCTTGGTTACAAGTACTTCTGGCAGTCTGATGCTGTAGTAGCTAGGCTTAGTCTTGGTTACAAGTACTTCTGACAGTCTGGTGTTGTAGTAGCCAGGCTTAGTCTTGGTTACAAGTACTTCTGACAGTCTGGTGTTGTAGTAGCTAGGCTTAGTCTTGGTTACAAGTACTTCTGACAGTCTGGTGTTGTTGTAGCTAGGCTTAGTCTTGGTTACAAGTACTTCTGACAGTCTGGTGTTGTAGTAACTAGGCTTAGTCTTGGTTACAAGTACTTCTGACAGTCTGGTGTTGTAGTAGCCAGGCTTAGTCTTGGTTACAAGTACTTTTGACAGTCTGATGCTGTAGTAGCCAGGCTTAGTCTTGGTTACAAGTACTGCTGACAGTCTGGTGTTGTAGTAGCCAGGCTTAGTCTTGGTTACAAGTACTTCTGACAGTCTGGTGTTGTAGTAGCCAGGCTTAGTCTTGGTTACAAGTACTTCTGGCAATTTTGCAGACACACAGATGATAATCAAACAAAACACAAAGTATGTGGCCAGCCCTGTGACCACTATCTTGAACACCACGTATACTTAACTGTCCACTTATTGAGGAATATAGTGATAGACGGTATAATAACCTATGTGATAAGTCAAGATATCTTATTAATGAAAACAAGATACCAGACACATTAGGAAAATGTCCTAAATTTGCATGCAACAGAAAAGACAATTGTAGCAAAATCTAATCTGATATTATTATGTGGGAAGAATTTATCGTGGGTGACCCAAGTTATTATAGGTGAACAAGAAGCAGATGCGCCATGAGTATATTGAGAGATAATGTAATAAGCGTAAGAAGCCCAAGACTCTTCGATAGCCTCCATTCATGCATCAGTGGGGGAATTACCAACAGACGCCTGGCTGTCTTCAAGAGAGAGCTCGATAAGTTCTTCAGGTAAGTTTCTGATCAGCCAGGCTGTGGTTTGTACGTTGGACTGCATACGGCCGGCAGTAACAGCCTGGTTGATTCAAGCCCTGATCCACTAGGGACCGGTCCTTCGAAATCATCCTTCAGGTATCCTTCAGGAGGATGAAGATGACGGCTTTGAGCATCCTGTGGGAGGCGGTGTAGGCGGTGCAGCATCCTGTAGGGACTCGAGTGACGCTCCCACCCTCCCCCATACGGGCACCACCCCAGCCTTACCCTGGTCTACCCCTGATATACCCCCGGCCAACCCCAGGCCCACCACAGATCACCCAGGCCAACCCCAGCCCACCAAGGCCCACCCCGGTGCCTGATGCGTCACTCCTCTCATCACATCCTTTTTTAAGCTAGTGATAGTGGTCACATGATCTCTCCCCCCACTCCACCGTGGGCCCTCATTCCCACACCCAGAGGGCCCTCGAGTCCCACACTCAGGGACCCTCTGCTACCAAATCCAAGGGCTCTCCACACTCACGGGACCCTCAACACCCAGGGGCCCTCCATTCCCACACCCAGGGACCCTCTACTACCAAATCCAGGGGCCCTCCACACCCAGGAGGCACTCCATACCCAGGGAGCCCTCGACATGCAGGGACCCTCGACAACCAAGGTCCCTCCACACTCAGGGGCCCTCCACACCCAGGGGTCCCTCAACACCCACGGAGCCCTCCACACCCAGGAGGCCCTCCACACACAGGGGCCCTCCACACCCACAGAACCCTCCACACCCAAGGGGTCCTCAACACCCACGGAGCCCTCCACATCCAGGAGGCCCTCAACACCCAGGGGCCCCCTCAACACCTACGTGCTCCACCATTCGTAAAACCCAAACCTCCCTCAACACTCTCCCAGCTTCCGACTCCCGTCTTATTTTTTCAACAGCCCACATTTCTCTAACACATTCCACGATGCTAAATAATTCTTTCACTTCAATATTAATGTCGGTGGGAGTTAAGAAAAATGTCTGCTGTTATTCAGTATTAAGCAGGGCTCTCTTACCCCCCCCATGCTGAGGCTCCTGCTGAGGCTCCTGCTGAATATAAACGAGTGTGAGGTAATGAAATAGTCATGGCTAAGGCATAGAAAACGCATCCCAGAAGAAAGTGGGAAAACGTGTGACGGAAAGAAAACGAGAATACTTCTTGAATGAGCGCCTGAGTTATTTTTTTTTTTAGGGTGTGTGGGAGGAGGGGGAAGTACATATATTTTTAAATGGAGTTCAGTCTTATTCTAGTGAGGGAAACGTTGCATTCGGGAAGGTTATGACGTTTCGGTCCTTGCTGGTCTATTGTCAAGTCACATCTAGGGCGAGAGAGGTAGAGAAGGCTGGAGTACAACATGATAGAAAAGGGGGGATGAAAAGACAGGAGTGGAAGCAGTAGTGATAGAAATAGTAGTAGCAGTAGTAGTAGCATCAGTAGTAATAATAGTAGTAAGCGTAGTAATAGTGTTAGTAGTAGTAGTAGTAATAGTGGTATTGTAATTTATTACTCTGTAGCGAAAATCGCCCCAAAAATAGTACAAGTTTGAAATGTTTATAACAGGAACTGCGAGCAACAAGGAAATTAACCAAAACACTGACCTCTGAGACTGCAATAACAGAGAGGAGAAGCACAACCTCGTCCTGCAACACCACCAAGGTTATACACATCGAGACCTGTGTATATCTCTCGATTTTACATTAAGAGTGGCGTGGAATGAGGTATGTGTTGTGGATTGACGTATGTGGTGTGGAATGATGTATGTGGTGTGGAATAAGGTATGAAGTGGTGTGGAGTGCATGAGTAAGAGGCTAGTGTGTGTGTGTGTGTGTGTGTGTAACACAAGCCTCATCCCCCGGGCTTGTCACCCAGCTGGCTTGGTCATCACATGGAGGTCACACATCCGGGAGATGAAGAAGTCACCCAGTGGGATTAGTGCCTACTTACGAGGGAGAGGGTGAGTAGAAGAGTATAAATGAGAGATCGAGGGACTTGTGAGGGAGGACTTGAAGAAATAAGCAGAGTGAAAGGGGACCGAAGAAGGGTGGGTCGTAGGACAGAGTGTACGTGGAGTGCACTCTTACCACTTTCCCTCGTAAGCAAGGAAACTCCGGTTAGAGATACGGAGAGCACACAGCTTAAAGTAAATGCCTCATATAGTGTCCAGGAAAGACAGAGGGGGGAACAGAGCCATAAAGGAAATTAGAAGAAATGCGAAATACTTTTTTCGCACACGCAAAATCCAAGGCGAAAAACCATCTCCTTTACTTTAAAGAAGATGGAACACACGCTGATGACAATAAAGAAATGAGTGACCACTCGTTCAATGTGACACACACGACCGAATGAAATTTCCATGAACGCCCTAAACAAGTTTTTCATGAACGAGACTAGAATGCAGCCGATATCTCCACAACTTCCAACATAATCTTATCTCCATTTGCCTTCAAGGTAGTCAGTGCCCATACATTTTACCCCACCAGACTTTTCCAGCTTCGTACTCATCAAAAAATTATAAGAAATCACTACCTCATGTCTTTAATATTATGAAGGAGGAGGAGGCTGGACACAGGTATCATCCCACAGTCAATAAAACGCACTGATATTGTCCCACTTCACAAAGGAGGCAGTAAATCAATTGCAAAATACCATTGACCAATTATAGTGTTAACTTCGCACATCAATATCTATGAATGGTCCTCAGAAGCAACATTGCCAGGCACATGGAATCACAATTGCTAAATATAATGGTCCACCGATTATAGAAGACAGGAACGATCTTGGATGGTCCTGGATGCACTGGAAGACAAGCTAAACACACATGTAGTGTACAATAACTTTCCAAAAGCCTTCGACAAGTGTGATCATGGTGTGGTAGCGCACAAAATGCGTGCAAAAGAAATAACAGGAAAAGTGAGCAGATGAAAATTCAACTTCCTAATAGAAGTCAGAGAGTAGTAGTAAACAGAGTGAAGTCGGAGGCTGCCACACTGAAAAAGCTGTGTTCCTCAAGGCAGAGTACTCGTCCTACTTCTGTTTCTCATTCTTATATCCGACATGGACGAGGACACAAATCGTAGCTCCTTAACATCCTGCAATGACGATACTAAAAGTTATACGAGGATGTCGTCCAACGAAGACACAGCAAAACTTCAAGTTGATACAAACCAAGTCTTCCAGTGGAACACAGACAGTAACATGATGTTCAACGAGGATAAATTTCAGTTGCTGCGCTACTGAAGAACTGAGGAAATAAGTGACTGAAGCGAAGTACAGGATAAACTCGAATCTTTCAACAGAGCGGAAGTTCAGTGTGAGGGACCTGAGAGTGACAATGTCAAAGGATCTCGCAGTCAAGGGTCGTAACAATGTTGCTATCATTACCCCAAGAAAAATGATAGGATGGATAACTAGAATGTTCAAGACAAGAGATCTCAAGCCAATGAAGATACTACTTTTAAAGCCACTGGTTCTCTCTGGTTCTCTCTCTACTGCTGTATACTAACGGTCACAGAGAACCTTCACTGCCAGTATAAATTCATTTCAGTATCTGAGCTACTGGGAACACTTCAAGTCCCTTGAACTGTACTCCTTGGTCTGTAGGCGAGAAAGATACATCTTACATCATAATCTACACCAGAAAAAATCTAGAGGGGCTGATTCCAAATTTGCACAGTGAAATCACTTCATAGAAAAGCAAGAGTGTTGGCACACAGTGCAAAATACTAAACTGAAAACTAGGGGCGTCATGAGTACACTAGATGATAACTCAATGAGTGTAAAGGGACCAAGACTTTAACACCCCCTCTTCAAGCACACGAGGAATTACCAACAGACCCCAAGCTGTCTCCAAGAGAGAATTTGATAAGATCTTGAAGTCGATTCCTGATTAGCCAGTCTGTGATGCATACTGCGTGCGGCTAGCACCAGTCTGATTCATCAGACCAGTAACCAGGAGGCTGCGGGGGGTCGGTAACACCCGAAATCGTATCACGGTAACCCGAAGGCAACATTCTGGATCACTCAGACCAAGAGGCTTGATTCTCCGTCTGCTGAATGTGATACATGTACGAATGTTTTCCACAGTGAACTACTCTCAATATATGACATTTGTTTTCCCGCGAGCTGCCTGACCTACATTACATGATACTCTCTTTAAACTTGCAAAAGCTATTTTTCTTGATTTTAAGTTAGGTTAGGTCAAGTTAGGTAGGTTAGGCAAGGCAGGCACACTCGCCACACACACAGGACACGGGTGGTGAGTGACCTTGTCTGCGGCTGCTCGCCACTCACTCGCCAATCTCCTGTGTCCTCTCTATCCTGCCACCGCCACTCCCCTCATAACCAGTTTTATCACGGCCACTCCCCTCGCTGCCACTCCCCCTCATCACCACTCCCCGTCAACACCCCACCCACCTCTCTCTCCCCTTCCCATCTTCATCACTTCCTTAATCTCCCTAATAAAAACAAAATCCCTTATCACCAAAGTCACATGTGATCCCAACCACTACTAAAGTCTTAGATCCCTTCCCGGGCTATAGATTCCATGGGATTTTCTGTTAACTCTCAAACTACTATGGCGGGATCTGATCCCATTACCACAAGTTTGCCGCTGCAGAATTTAATAATACTTTCACATTTCAGTCGCGGTTTAGTTGACGACTAACACAGCTGCGACGACGATCCCAAAACAGAGTAGTAGTTGCTGGGTTTATGTTTGACGCTGGTGAATATTAGCACCTTAGTAGAATCCGTGCGCGTGCACACGAACACACACACGCGCGCACACACAGGCACACACACATACAAACACACACATACACACACACACACACACACACACACACACACACACACACACACACACACACACATACAAACACAGATATACAAACACACACAAACAAACACTAGGAAGTGCATTCAACCGCAACGTAAATTCCTGATCAAGCAGGAAGTCGCTGGCCAAGGTCCTGACTGCTGATGTCTAAGCTAAAACCCACACAAACAAACACAAACACACACACAAACACACACCCACACACACACACACTAGGACGTTTACCTACCCTTCCCCCAAAAGGCGTATTACCCCTTCGGTCTCAGCGCATGCGTATTATGCTAATATTGGTGTCAGGCGCAGAAGTGTAAACACTGCATCAGTGTTAGTGTCAAGGAGAATATGAAACACATTTGTGCCTGCAGGTGTTCAAGACGCCAGGCACTCAAACCACTACCAGCTGCGCTACAACTCACAGGAGGAAGAGGGGAGGAAGAAGAGGAGGGGAAAAGGAGAGAAGAGGAGGAGGAGAAGAAAAAAGGGGAAAGGAGAGAGAAGGGTATGAAGAGGAGAGGATAGACGGAGGAAAATTAGGGAGGAGGAAGGGGAATAGAAGAAAGTGAGTGGAAAAGGAGGAGAAGGAAATGAGAGGAGGAGGAGGAGGAGGAGGAGGAGGAGGAGGAGGAGGAGGAGGAGGAGGAGGAGGAGAATGAGAAGGAGGAGGAGGAGGAAGGAGGAGGAAGAAGGAGGAGGAAGAAGGAGGAGGAGGAAGATGGAAAAAGGGGGAGGAAGGAGAAAGGAGGAGGAGGAAGACGTCAGTTTGAAAGACGAGAGAAACAAGTCACATTGACTACTGTTACTTGTCTACTGTGAAGACCATGACTCACTGTGATCACTGTCATCACTGTCATCACTGTGATCACTGTGATCACTGTGATCACTGTGATCACTGTGATCACTGTGATCACTGTGATCACTGTGATCACTGAGATCACTGTCATCACTGTGATCACTGTCATCACTGTGATCACTGTGATCACTGTGATCACTGTCATCACTGTGATCACTGTGATCACTGAGATCACTGTCATCACTGTGATCACTGTCATCACTGTGATCACTGTGATCACTGTGATCACTGTCATCACTGTGATCACTGTGATCACTGTGATCACTGTGATCACTGTGATCACTGTGATCACTGTGATCACTGTCATCACTGTGATCACTGAGATCACTGTCATCACTGTCATCACTGTCATCACTGAGATCAGTGATCACTAATCACTGAGATAACAGTGATCACTGTGATCACCGAGATCACTGTCATCACTGAGATCACTGGGATCACTGTGATCAGTGAGATCACTGTCATCACTGTCATCACTAAGATCACTCATCACCGTGATCACCGAGATCACTGTGATCACTGTGATCACTGTGAACACAGTCATCACTCTGATCACTGTCATCACTGAGGTCACTGTCATCACTGAGGTCACTGTCATCACTGAGGTCACTGTCATCACTGAGGTCACTGTCATCACTGAGGTCACTGTCATCACTGAGGTCACTGTCATCACTGAGGTCACTGTCATCACTGATGCCACTGTCATCACTGAGGTCACTGTCATCACTGAGGTCACTGTCATCACTGAGGTCACTGTCATCACTGAGGTCACTGTCATCACTGAGGTCACTGTCATCACTGAGGTCACTGTCATCACTGAGGTCACTGTCATCACTGAGGTCACTGTCATCACTGATGCCACTGTCATCACTGAGATCTCTGTCATCACTGTCATCAACCCTCAGCCACACAGTTTAATATAGTAATAACGAAATAAACCATTTGATGCCAAATATAATTTCCCAGAAGGTAATTATGGATCTCACAAGACAGTCTCCTCTGACCTGCATGGTAATGAGATCCCATTATATGTAATGGAAGGCATTCCTGTGGCATGTTATCTTATCCCTGGAGCAGCATTCCTGTGGTAGGTTATCCTACCACTGGAGCAGCATTCCTGTGGTAGGTTATCCTACCACTGGAGCAGCATTCCTGAGGTAGGTTATCCTACCACTGGAGCAGCATTCCTGAGGTAGGTTATCCTACCACTGGAGCAGCATTCCTGTGGTAGGTTATCCTACCACTGGAGCAGCATTCCTGAGGTAGGTTATCCTACCACTGGAGCAGCATTCCTGTGGTAGGTTATCCTATCCCTGGAGCAGCATTCCTGTGGCAGGGTCAAGAGACACTGCCTTCCAGGTATTGAAATTCAGTTTATGTAAGCGAGGTTCGTGTGTGTGTGTAAATACGTGAATACGTAAATACGTAAATACGTAAATACGTGTGTGTGTGTGTGTGTGTGTGTGTGTGTGTGTGTGTGTGTGTACTCACCTATTTGTACTCACCTATTTGTGGTTGCAGGGGTCGAGTCCTAGCTCCTGGCCCCGCCTCTTCACCGGTTGCTACTAGGCCCTCTCTCTCCCCGCTCCATGAGCTTTATCAAACCTCGTCTTAAAACTGTGTATGGTTCCTGCCTCCACTACGTCATTTTCTAGGCTATTCCACTGCCTTACAACTCTATGACTGAAGAAATACTTCCTACTATCTCTCTGACTCATTTGTGTCTTCAACTTCCAATTGTGGCCTCTTGTTTCTGTGTCCCCTCCCTGGAACATCCTGTCCTTGTCCACCTTGTCTATTCCACGCAGTATTTTATATGTCGTTATCATGTCTCCCCTGACCCTCCTGTCCTCCAGTGTCGTCAGGCCGATTTCCCTTAATCTTTCTTCATAGGACATTCCCCTTAGCTCTGGAACTAACCT
Organism: Cherax quadricarinatus; assembly: GCF_038502225.1. Lineage (NCBI taxonomy): Eukaryota > Metazoa > Arthropoda > Malacostraca > Decapoda > Parastacidae > Cherax > Cherax quadricarinatus. The sequence continues at coordinate 63,358,007 of NC_091296.1, forward strand.
TGTTGCAAACCTTTGTACTTTCTCTAGTTTCTTGACGTGCTTTATCAAGTGCGGGTTCCAAACAGGTGCTGCATACTCCAGTATGGGCCTGACATACACGGTGTACAGTGTCTTGAATGATTCCTTACTAAGGTATCGGAATGCTGTTCTCAGGTTTGCCAGGCGCCCATATGCTGCTGTGTGTGTGTGTGTGTGTGTGTGTGTGGGTGTGGGTGTGTGTGTGTGTGTGTGTGTGTGTGTGTGTGTGTGTGTGTGTGTGTGTGTGTGTGTGTGTGTGTAATCCTGGCAAGGCTTCATAGGCTAACTTGAGAGGAATTTCCTAAATGTGTTTGTAAACTTAATTTATTACAGTCTCAGCACTTGGCTATCTTATATCCTCCTGTATTGTCTTGTAACCCCCTGTATCCTCCAGTATTCTCTTGTATACGTTTGTATCTTTTTGTATCTCTTTGTAATCTCTTACGTCATTTAATTTACCCTCTTCTATACTCTTCTATCCTCTTACACTTGCACCAATCATCCACAAATCACTCCAAGGCTATATTCCACTCAAAGTTTTAACAATTTCAGTCTTAATTCCATTTATCCCAGCTGTTTTTCCCCCTTTCATTCTGCCCATTGCCTCACACACTTTAACCTCTGCATCTTCCTTACTACTAGGAGATGTAATTCCTCCCTGCCCAATGCACGAGAGTGCCATCTCCCTTTCTCTATTAGCATTTCACTGCTCCTCAAAATATTTCCCCCAGCTTTTTAGTACCTCCTTGTTTAACATCTTAAATATATATATATATATATATATATATATATATATATATATATATATATATATATATATATATATATATATATATATATATATATATTATATATATGCAAGGAATTCGCGACAGCATGCGAAATATACACAAACACTGATCTCTGGCTGAAGGAGACTCGAACCTACGAACCTTAGGACAAGGTATGCAGTGCTTTACCAATCTACCCACACTGGACAATACCTTGGCGTGTAGCATGCGCTACACGTTTGATCCAAGGCAGCCAGCTTTCAGGGAGAAGGCTTACAGCTTTTCATCTCATCCCCTGCATGCATCAGCCTTACTAGAGATTTGAACAATGCTGATCCATGCAGGGGATGAGATGAAAAGCTGTAAGCCTTCTCCCTGAAAGCTGGCTGCCTTGGATCAAACGTGTAGCGCATGCTACACGCCAAGGTATTGTCCAGTGTGGGTAGATTGGTAAACCACTGCGTACCTTGTCTTAAAGGTTCGTAGGTTCGAGTCTCCTTCAGCCATATATATATATATATATATATATAGATATATATATATATATATATGGTTTATATGAAAAATGTTTATAACTGTCTTTCACTGCTTTCCTTGGTATGGAGGTAGAGAGAGGGGGGAGGGAGGGTGGAATGTTGAGATGAGTCGAGATAATGTTAGGTTTAGAAGCTGGCATAGTAGTAGCAGCAGCAGTAACAACAACAACAACGGCAGCAAAAACAACAATAACAACAACAGCATCAGCAGCAGCAACAAACAGGAAGAACAGCCGAGGTGTTCCACACCACAGCAAACACTACAGCACTGCTCCACACCACAGCAAACACTACAGCACTGCTCCACACCACAGCAAACACCACAGCACTGCTCCACACCACAGCAAACACTACAGCACTGCTCCACACCACAGCAAACACCACAGCACTGCTCCACACCACAGCAAACACTACAGCACTGCTCCACACCACAGCAAACACTACAGCACTGCTCCACACCACAGCAAACACCACAGCACTGCTCCACACCACAGCAAACACCACAGCACTGCTCCACACCACAGCAAACACTACAGCACTGCTCCACACCACAGCAAACACTACAGCACTGCTCCACACCACAGCAAACACTACAGCACTGCTCCACACCACAGCAAACACCACAGCACTGCTCCACACCACAGCAAACACCACAGCACTGCTCCACACCACAGCAAACACTACAGCACTGCTCCACACCACAGCAAACACCACAGCACTGCTCCACACCACAGCAAACACCACAGCACTGCTCCACACCACAGCAAACACTACAGCACTGCTCCACACCACAGCAAACACCACAGCACTGCTCCACACCACAGCAAACACTACAGCACTGCTCCACACCACAGCAAACACCACAGCACTGCTCCACACCATCATCAAGCGGACCAAGGATGCTGTGGGTGCCAGACAGCCTCTTGGGTCCACAGCCTCTGCTTACCGCATCAGCTGCTCCCTGACACAGCCCTTCCCAGGGGCAATAAGGGCGGTAATCCCCGCCCGCCACCACCACCTCCCCGCCCGTAAACACTCTTGCTCCCTGACACTGCCACCCTCATCCTCCCCATAACCCCCATCCTCCCCATCACCCCCAACCCCCCATCACCCCCATCCTCCCCATCACCCCCATCCTCCCCATCACCCCCATCCTCCCCATCACCCCAATCCTCCCCATCACCCCCATCCTCCCCATCACCCTCATCCTCCCCATCACCCCCATCCTCGCCATCACCCCCATCCTCCCCATCACCCCCATCCTCCCCATCACCCCCATCCTCCCCATCACCCCCATCCTCCCCATCACCCCCATCCTCCCAATCACCCCAATCCTCCCCATCACCCCCATCCTCCCCATCACCCCCATCCTCCCCATCACCCCCATCCTCCCAATCACCCCAATCCTCCCCATCACCCCCATCCTCCCCATCACCCCCATCCTCACAATCACCCCAATCCTCCCCATCACCCCCATCCTCCCCATCACCCCCATCCTCCCCATCACCCCCATCCTCCCCATCACCCCCATCCTCCCCATCACCCCCATCCTCCCAATCACCCCAATCCTCCCCATCACCCCCATCCTCCCCATCACCCCCATCCTCCCCATCACCCCCATCCTCCCCATCACCCCCATCCTCCCAATCACCCCAATCCTCCCCATCACCCCCATCCTCCCCATCACCCCAATCCTCCCCATCACCCCCATCCTCCCCATCACCCTCATCCTCCCCATCACCCCCATCCTCGCCATCACCCCCATCCTCCCCATCACCCCCATCCTCCCCATCACCCCCATCCTCCCCATCACCCCCATCCTCCCCATCACCCCCATCCTCCCAATCACCCCAATCCTCCCCATCACCCCCATCCTCCCCATCACCCCCATCCTCCCCATCACCCCCATCCTCCCAATCACCCCAATCCTCCCCATCACCCCCATCCTCCCCATCACCCCCATCCTCCCAATCACCCCAATCCTCCCCATCACCCCCATCCTCCCCATCACCCCCATCCTCCCCATCACCCCCATCCTCCCCATCACCCCCATCCTCCCCATCACCCCCATCCTCCCAATCACCCCAATCCTCCCCATCACCCCCATCCTCCCCATCACCCCCATCCTCCCCATCACCCCCATCCTCCCCATCACCCCCATCCTCCCAATCACCCCAATCCTCCCCATCACCCCCATCCTCCCCATCACCCCCATCCTCCCAATCACCCCAATCCTCCCCATCACCCCCATCCTCCCCATCACCCCCATCCTCCCAATCACCCCAATCCTCCCCCTCACCCCCATCCTCCCCATCACCCCCATCCTCCCCATCACCCCCATCCTCCCCATCACCCCCATCCTCCCCATCACCCCCATCCTCCCAATCACCCCAATCCTCCCCATCACCCCCATCCTCCCCATCACCCCCATCCTCCCCATCACCCCCATCCTCCCCATCACCCCCATCCTCCCCATCACCCCCATCCTCCCCATCACCCCCATCCTCCCCATCACCCCCATCCTCCCAATCACCCCAATCCTCCCCATCACCCCCATCCTCCCCATCACCCCCATCCTCCCCATCACCCCCATCCTCCCCATCACCCCCATCCTCCCCAGAGAAATGGTCGCAGAACAACTATTTTTCCATTGTGAAATACGTTCAAAAAAAAAAAAAAATTTGAAAGCCCACCTTAATTTTGGATTTCCCATTAATATATATATATATATATATATATATATATATATATATATATATATATATATATATATATATATATATATATATATATATATATTTTCGAGGTCAGTTACTGGTACGTAAAGAATTTCACATATACAAAAAATTTTTGCCGAAAATCGTAGCAAAAAAAAAAGAAGGAATATGAAGAATATTTAAAATATTTCTTATGTATGGGGACACAGACACATGTGTGGGGACACAGACACATGTGTGGGGACACAGACACATGTGTGGGGACACAGACACATGTGTGGGGACACAGACACATGTGTGGGGACACAGACACATGTGTGGGGACACAGACACATGTGTGGGGACAGACACATGTGTGGGGACACAGACACATGTGTGGGGACACAGACACATGTGTGGGGACACAGACACATGTGTGGGGACAGACACATGTGTGGGGACACAGACACATGTGTGGGGACAGACACATGTGTGGGGACACAGACACATGTGTGGGGACAGACACATGTGTGGGGACACAGGCACATGTGTGGGGACACAGGCACATGTGCGGGGACACAGGCACATGTGTGGGGACACAGACACATGTGTGGGGACAGACACATGTGTGGGGACACAGGCACATGTGTGGGGACACAGACACATGAGTGGGGTCACAGGCACATGTGTGAGGACACAGGCACATGTGTGGAGACAGACACATGTGTGGGGACACAGGCACATGTGTGTGGACACAGGCACATGTGCGGGGACACAGGCACATGTGTGGGGACACAGGCACATGTGTGGGGACACAGGCGCATGTGTGGGGACACACACATGTGTGGGGACACAGGCACATGTGTGGGGACACAGGCACATGTGTGGGGACACAGGCACATGTGTGGGGACACAGGCACATGTGTGGGGACACAGGCACATGTGTGGGGACACAGGCACATGTGTGGGGACACAGACACATGTGTGGGGACACAGGCACATGTGTGGGGACACACACATGAGTAGGGACACACACATGTGTGGGGACACAGGCACATGTGTGGGGACACAGGCACATGTGTGGGGACACAGGCAGCTGTGCGGGGACACAGGCACATGTGTGGGGACACAGGCACATGTGTGGGGACACAGGCACATGTGTGGGGACAGACACATGTGTGGGGACAGGCACATGTGTGGGGACACAGGCACATGTGTGGGGACACAGGCACATGTGTGGGGACAGACACATGTGCGGGGACACAGGCACATGCGTGGGGACACAGGCACACGTGTGGGGACACAGGCACATGTGTGGGGAAAGACACATGTGTGAGGACACAGGCACATGTGTGGGGACACAGGCACATGTGTGGGGACACAGGCACATGTGTGGGGACACAGGCACATGTGTGGGGACACAGGCACATGTGTGGAAACACAGACACATGTGGGGACAGATACATGTGTGAGGACACAGGCACATGTGTGGGGACACAGGCACATGTGTGGGGACACAGGCACATGCGTGGGGACACAGGCACATGTGTGGGGACACAGACACATGTGTGGGGACAGACACATGTGTGAGGACACAGGCAGGTGTGGGGACACAGGCACATGTGTTGGGACACAGCACATGTGTGGGGACACAGGCACATGTGTGGGGACACAGGCACATGTGTGGGGACAGACACATGTGTGGGGACAGACACATGTGTGGAGACACAGGCACATGTGCGGGGACAGACACATGTGTGGAGACACAGACACATGTATGGGGACAGAGACATGTGTGGAGACACAGGCACATGTGTGGGGACAGACACATGTCTGGGGACACAGGCACATGTGTGGGGACACAGGCACATATGTGGGGACACAGACACATGTGTGGGGACAGACACATGTGTGAGGACACAGGCACGTGTGAGGACACAGGCACATGTGTGGGGACACAGTCACATGTGTGGGAACACAGGCACATGTGTGGGGACACAGGCACATGTGTGGGGACACAGGCACATGTGTGGGGACACAGGCACATGTGTGGGGACACAGGCACATGTGTGGGGACACAGGCACATGTGTGGGGACACAGACAAATGTGTGGGGACACAGGCACATGTGTGGGGACACACACATGAGTAGGGACACACACATGTGTGGGGACACAGGAACATGTGTGGGGACACAGGCACATGTGTGGGGACACAGGCACATGTGTGGGGACACAGGCAGCTGTGCGGGGACACAGGCACATGTGTGGGGACACAGGCACATGTGTGGGGACACAGGCACATGTGTGGGGACAGACACATGTGTGGGGACAGGCACATGTGTGGGGACACAGGCACATGTGTGGGGACACAGGCACATGTGTGGGGACAGACACATGTGCGGGGACACAGGCACATGTGTGGGGACACAGGCACATGTGTGGGGACACAGGCACATGTGTGGGGACACAGACACATGTGTGAGGACACAGGCACATGTGTGGGGAAACAGGCACATGTGTGGGGAAACAGGCACATGTGTGGGGAAACAGGCACATGTGTGGGGACACAGGCACATGTGTGGAAACACAGACACATGTGGGGACAGATACATGTGTGAGGACACAGGCACATGTGTGGGGACACAGGCACATGTGTGGGGACACAGGCACATGCGTGGGGACACAGGCACATGTGTGGGGACACAGACACATGTGTGGGGACAGACACATGTGTGAGGACACAGGCAGGTGTGGGGACACAGGCACATGTGTTGGGACACAGCACATGTGTGGGGACACAGGCACATGTGTGGGGACACAGGCACATGTGTGGGGACAGACACATGTGTGGGGACAGACACATGTGTGGAGACACAGGCACATGTGCGGGGACAGACACATGTGTGGAGACACAGACACATGTATGGGGACAGAGACATGTGTGGAGACACAGGCACATGTGTGGGGACAGACACATGTCTGGGGACACAGGCACATGTGTGGGGACACAGGCACATATGTGGGGACACAGACACATGTGTGGGGACAGACACATGTGTGAGGACACAGGCACGTGTGAGGACACAGGCACATGTGTGGGGACACAGTCACATGTGTGGGAACACAGGCACATGTGTGGGGACACAGGCACATTTGTGGGGACACAGGCAAATGTGTGGGGACACAGGCACATGTGTGAGGACAGACACATGTGTGGGGACAGACACATGTGTGGGGACACAGGCACATGTGTGGGGACACAGGCACATGTGTGAGGACACAGGCACATGTGTGGGGACACAGGCCCATGTGTGGGGACACAGGCACATGTGTGGGAACACAGGCACATGTGCGGGGACATAGGCACATGTGTGGGGACACAGGCACATGTGTGGGGACACAGACACATGTGTGGGGACAGATACATGTGTGAGGACATAGGCACATGTGTGTGGACACAGGCACATGTGTGGGAACAGACACATGTGTGGGGACAGACACATGTGTGGAGACACAGGCACATGTGTGGGGACAGACACATGTGTGGAGACACAGACACATGTATGGGGACAGACACATGTGTGGAGACACAGGCACATGTGTTGGGACAGACACATGTGTGGGGACACAGGCACATGTGTGGGGACACAGACACGTGTGGGGACAGACACATGTGTGAGGACACAGGCACGTGTGGGGACACAGGCACATGTGTGGGGACACAGGCACATGTGTGGGGACACAGGCACAGGGACACAGGCAAATGTGTGGGGACACAGGCAAATGTGTTGGAACACAGGCACATGTGTGGGGACAGGCACATGTGTGGGGACACTGACACATGTGTGGGGACACAGGCACATGTGTGGGGACAGACACATGTGTGAGGACACAGGGACATGTGTGAGGACACAGGCACATGTGTGAGGACACAGGCACATGTGTGGGGACACAGGGACATGTGTGGGGACAGACACATGTGTGAGGACACAGGGACATGTGTGAGGACACAGGCACATGTGTGAGGACACAGGCACATGTGTGAGGACACAGGCACATGTGTGAGGACACAGGCACATGTGTGAGGACACAGGCACATGTGTGAGGACACAGGCACATGTGTGAGGACACAGGCACATGTGTGAGGACACAGACACATGTGTGAGGACACAGGCACATGTGTGAGGACACAGGCACATGTGTGAGGACACAGGCACATGTGTGAGGACACAGGCACATGTGTGAGGACACAGGCACATGTAGAACAATAATACCACTACTACTGCTACGACAATTTCTACAACTAACGATGCTATCAGAAGCAACATCAACATCATTACCAATGTCATCTTCACTATCCATAACATCATCTTCACTATCCATAACATCATCTTCACTATCCATAACATCATCTTCACTATCCATAACATCATCTTCACTATCCATAACATCATCTTCACTATCCATAACATCATCTTCACTATCCATAACATCATCTTCACTATCCATAACATCATCTTCACTATCCATAACATCATCTTCACTATCCATAACATCATCTTCACTATCCATAACATCATCTTCACTATCCATAACATCATCTTCACTATCCATAACATCATCTTCACTATCCATAACATCATCTTCACTATCCATAACATCATCTTCACTATCCATAACAACATCTTCACTATCCATAACATCATCTTCACTATCCATAACATCATCTTCACTATCCATAACATCATCTTCACTATCCATAACATCATCTTCACTATCCATAACATCATCTTCACTATCCATAACATCATCTTCACTATCAATAATATCTTCACTATCCATAACATCATCTTCACTATCCATAACATCATCTTCACTATCAATAATATCATCTTCACTATCCATAACATCATCTTCACTATCCATAACATCATCTTCACTATCCATAACATCATCTTCACTATCCATAACATCATCTTCACTATCAATAACATCATCTTCACTATCCATAACATCATCTTCACTATCCATAACATCATCTTCACTATCCACTATCCACATCATCTTCACTATCCATAACATCATCTTCACTATCCATAACAACATCTTCACTATCCATAACATCATCTTCACTATCCATAACATCATCTTCACTATCCATAACATCATCTTCACTATCCATAACATCATCTTCACTATCCATAACATCATCTTCACTATCCATAACATCATCTTCACTATCCATAACATCATCTTCACTATCCATAACATCATCTTCACTATCCATAACATCATCTTCACTATCCATAACATCATCTTCACTATCCATAACATCATCTTCACTATCCATAACATCATCTTCACTATCCATAACATCATCTTCACTATCCATAACATCATCTTCACTATCCATAACATCATCTTCACTATCCATAACATCATCTTCACTATCCATAACAACATCTTCACTATCCATAACATCATCTTCACTATCCATAACATCATCTTCACTATCCATAACATCATCTTCACTATCCATAACATCATCTTCACTATCCATAACATCATCTTCACTATCCATAACATCATCTTCACTATCCATAACATCATCTTCACTATCCATAACATCATCTTCACTATCCATAACATCATCTTCACTATCCATAACATCATCTTCACTATCCATAACATCATCTTCACTATCCATAACATCATCTTCACTATCCATAACATCATCTTCACTATCCATAACATCATCTTCACTATCCATAACATCATCTTCACTATCCATAACATCATCTTCACTATCCATAACATCATCTTCACTATCCATAACATCATCTTCACTATCCATAACATCATCTTCACTATCCATAACATCATCTTCACTATCCATAACATCATATCTTCACTCTCCATAACATCATCTTCACTATCCATAACATCATCTTCACTATCCATAACATCATCTTCACTATCCATAACATCATCTTCACTATCCATAACATCATCTACACTATCCATAACATCATCCATAACATCATCTTCACTCTCCATAACATCATCTTCACTATCCATAACATCATCTTCACTCTCCATAACATCATCTTCACTCTCCATAACATCATCTTCACTATCCATAACAACATCTTCACTATCCATAACATCATCTTCACTATCCATAACAACATCTTCACTATCCATAACATCATCTTCACTATCCATAACATCATCTTCACTATCCATAACATCATCTTCACTATCCATAACATCATCTTCACTATCCATAACATCATCTTCACTATCCATAACATCATCTTCACTATCCATAACATCATCTTCACTATCCATAACATCATCTTCACTATCCATAACATCATCTTCACTATCCATAACATCATCTTCACTATCCATAACATCATCTTCACTATCCATAACATCATCTTCACTATCCATAACATCATCTTCACTATCCATAACATCATCTTCACTATCCATAACATCATCTTCACTATCCATAACATCATCTTCACTATCCATAACATCATCTTCACTATCCATAACATCATCTTCACTATCCATAACAACATCATCAACAGTAACATCAGTATTCCTACAGTTTCAGTTTCAGTCATCAGATTTCAGAAGACTATACTGAAGCACAGTCAGGATTTCAGGCCAGCATCAAGAGCCTGGTTGATCAGGCCATCAACCAGGAAGCCTGGTCTGGGACCGGGCCTCGAGGGCAGTGGTCCCGGGTATCATTTTCTGGTCTTCAGGTTCCAGGTCACTTGATCAGAACTGTTGTTGTTCCCTTCTTCTCTCTTCCCCTAAATGCAGTTTACCTCCATAACCTGCCCTTCTTACCTCTCCGAACCTACCTACCTACCTTCGTTCCTTCCTTCCCTCCCTTCCTTGTTACTCTGCGTCCCTAGTTAATACACAAGGACTAAATCGACTCTGGGGTCACTGGGGGATGGGAGGTCTGAAGATGAGGTACTCATGGGGTTGGCGGGTCTCTGAAGATGAGGTACTGGGGGATGGGGGTTCTGAAGATGAGGTACTGGGGGATGGGGGGTTCTGAAGATGAGGTACTCATGGGATGGGGGGGTCACTGAAGATGAAGTACTGGGGGATGTCTGAAGATGAGGTACTGGGGGGATGACTGCACTGAAAATAAATTAGTGCAGATCAATGATGTTCATCATTCTGGGAGCTACAGCAGCAGTACAATCAAGGGGGAAAAGATAATTTTAAGTGACTACGGTAACTGCCAGTGTACAGGACACACACTGATATATTTACAGACTTACAGCACCCCACTTGACGTCGTTGCGACGCACACCTCCACGCTTTTAAAACTTTACATGCCACCCCCTAAAAAAATGCAAATAATCCGGAATATACTCAAACAAGACTCACTTGCCTTGGGTTCAAGACCCACCTGATCCCTGATTTGTTTGCGATCGTGTCATTACGATTTCGCGAGTCAGAAATAAGAGATTTCTTCTGAAATGTGTGGGTTACTGTTTTTCAAATATATTGTGAGGAATGCCCTACATAATTTTTTTTGGCTGCTATCAGAGGTCATAACACCTGATTTTATGATCTCCATTCTTTAGCAGGAGAGGAGAGGCAAGTGGTGGGTTGTGGAGGAGAGAAGTAGAGATCAGTGAGAGTTTTAAGTAAATAAGTAAGTTTATTTAGGCACAGCTACACATAAGTATAATTATCTTACATAGTGTGAATTATTTAGAATAATCCAACAGTGACTTATTTCCATTTCTTGTTGAGCTGAGAGAGTGTTGAGAGCTGAGAGAGTGAAGTATACCACTTAGGTGTGTTGAGAGCTGAGAGAGTGAGGTACACCACTGAGGTGTTTTGAGAGCTGAGAGAGTGAGGTACACCACTGAGGTGTGTTGAGAGCTGAGAGAGTGAGGTACACCACTGAGGTGTATTGAGAGCTGAGAGAGTGAGGTACACCACTGAGGTGTGTTGAGAGCTGAGAGAGTGAGGTACACCACTTAGGTGTGTTGAGAGCTGAGAGAGTGAGGTACACCACTGAGGTGTGTTGAGAGCTGAGAGTAAGGTACACCACTGAGGTGTGTTGAGAGCTGAGAGAGCAGAATGACTGATAAGAGGAAAACAGAACCGAGCCCCCACAACACTCCGCCGTCACTGTCAACGGCCACCACCGAGATAAACTATATTAACAATCCTTCACAAAGTCCTCTTACTCTCCTCCTCCAGAAGCCACCAACTCCCGTCCAAGTTTCCTCATATCCCAGGAAATGTCTGGGGTCACCACCTGTCCCCAGTTGTGCTGGAGAAACCTCCAATATAAACCCAAAACAATATTATATATATATATATATATATATATATATATATATATATATATATATATATATATATATATATATATATATATATATATATATATATATATATATATATATTGGCTTCTGCTACCTATAAATGAGGTATACTTGTAGCGACATCTGGTTCGAAGGACCAGATGTCGCTACAAGTATACCCTCATCTGCCACAGTACTGGTAGTGGAGCAAGCTCTTGTTACCTGAAGCTCTACCACGATACATGAGACCTCTCCCTTTCTTCTCTCTCCCTGGTATGATTATTAGGACACATGTGCAATGCTAATTATCTAACAAGACACTTATGCAACAGTTAGGTATCTTTATTCCGAAACATTTCAGAATGAAGATACCTGACTGCTGTACATATGACTTACTTATCAACTTGCCGGTATTGTATACCAGTATTATATACCCATTAATTACCTAAACTTGAAAGTTTTCTCCATCACTGAGGGTTTCAACAATCGAACGCAGAGATAATTAGTGCTGAACATGTGTCTTGATCATCAAGGTGTTGACACTGTAATGTGTTCCACCTGGAATTGTGTGGGAGTGCCAAACACTTCCACACAGTTACTGTAACAACAGCAGAACCTCTTACAAGGACTCACACAACTCCCACAACAACTCCCACAACAAAAAGAGCTCCGCAAGACCTTCCAGAATGTCATGAACTCCTACACTGCAAAGGACTCTTACAAATACACCCATGAGGACTCATACAATGCCATAGACTGCCAAGTGCGTTTTCACAAGAACCCTCCCCCCCCACTACACCAAGGACGCTCACAACAGTGAGGACTCCCACTAAGACTCACGCACCAAGGACTCCAAAGGACTCCCATAATGACATCCACAAGGGTTCCTACAGCACAAGGGGCTCTGCTGAAGCTCTAGGGAGCTTTATAACTCCCAGAACCTCCAGGCAAGAAGGCGAGACAAGTTAGCCACCATTCTACCATGATTATAACGTGAATCATCAACAGGATCCTTCATGAAACCAAGTTTGAATGCTTTTACTGTCTCTAGATTATCTTTCTGACTGGTCAGCCAGTCAGCCAGCCAGCCAGCCAGCCAGCCAGCCAGCCAGCCAGCCAGCCAGCCAGCCAGCCAGTCAATCAGTCAGCCAGAGAGAGAGAGAGAGAGAGAGAGAGAGAGAGAGAGAGAGAGAGAGAGAGAGAGAGAGAGAGAGAGAGAGAAATCATCACAGTAGTGAGGTACCTGGAGGTTACCTGGAGGTTATTCCGGGGATCAACGCCCCCGCGGCCCGGTCCATGACCAGGCCTCCCGATGGATCAGGGCCTGATCAACTAGGCTGTTACTGCTGGCCGCACGCAGTCCGACGTACGAGCCACAGCCCGGCTGATCCGGCACTGACTTTAGGTATCTGTCCAGCTCTCTCTTGAAGGCAGCCAGGGGTTTATTGGCAATTCCTCTAATGCTTGATGGGAGGCTGTTGAACAGTTTTGGGCCCCGGACACTTATGGTGTTTTCTCTTAGTGTACCAATGGCGCCCTTACTTTTTATTGGGGGCATTTTGCATCGCCTGCCCAGTCTTTTACTTTCGTAGGGAGTGATTTCTGTGTGCAGATTTGGGACCATTCCTTCCAAGATTTTCCAAGTGTAGATTATGATATATCTCTCCCTCCTGCGTTCCAACGAGTACAAGTCAAGTGCTTTCAAGCGTTCCCAGTAGTTAAGGTGCTTGACAGAACTTATACGTGCAGTAAAGGATCTCTGTACACTCTCTAGATCTGCGATTTCACCTGCTTTGTATGGAGATGTTAATGTACAGCAGTATTCCAGCCTAGAGAGAACAAGTGATTTGAAAAGGATCATCATGGGCTTGGCATCTCTCGTTTTGAAAGTTCTCATTATCCATCCTATCATTTTCTTTGCACGTGCGATCGTGGCACTGTTGTGATCCTTGAAAGTGAGATCCTCAGACATTACTACTCCCAGGTCCCTTACATTATTTTTCCGCTCTATTGTATGGCCGGAGTCAGTAGTATACTCTGTTCTAGTTATTATCTCCTCCAGTTTTCCATAACGGAGTAGTTGGAATTTGTCCTCATTGAACATCATATTGTTTACCGTTGCCCACTGGAAAACTTTGTTTATATCTTCTTGGAGGTTAACCGCGTCCTCAGCAGATGACAGCCTCATGCAGATCCTAGTATCATCCGCAAAGGATGATACGGTGCTGTGGTGTATATCTCTGTTTATGTCTGATATGAGGATAAGGAATAAGATGAGGGCGAGTACTGTGCCTTGTGGAACAGAGCTCAGGTAGAGTGTTAATTAGATATTTCTAAGCACAAATGTAATATTATTTTGAATAGAATCGGCTGGGATCGCAGTTTTTTCACCGATATCATAAAAATGGCCTGTAACCTCCGATATCGATACTTTGGCACATCCCGTATACATATATATATATATATATATATATATATATATATATATATATATATATATATATATATATATATATATATATATATATATATATATATATGTAGTGCCGAATATGTAAAACTGGTCAATTAGCAAGAACTCATTTAAAATTAAGTCCTTTCTAAAATTTTCTCTTATACGTTTAAAGATATATTTTTTCATTAATGTTAATGTAAAAATTTATAATTTTTCACCAAAAGGAACTTAGAAAACTTACCTAACCTTATTATAACAAGAACAATTTATTTTAGCCTAACGCAACTAAATATATTTTAGATTTGTTTACAATAATTTAATACCAAACAAACACAGTGAAATATATTTTTTTTCGTTAGGTTCAGAATGATTTTGGCCAAATTATAGCATACACAAATTTTCACTTGTCCTATATGGCAAGATGAGCGTTGCTATTTAAGCCAAGATCGCAAGTTCTGCCTATTCGGCACGATATATATATATATATATATATATATATATATATATATATATATATATATATATATATATATATATATATATATATATATATATATATATATATATATATATATATATATATATATATATATATATATATATATATATATATATATGAGAGACTGAGATCCCCTCTGCACATCGTCTACATACATCCTCGTGCAGTGCAACAGCCTGGGGTTCCTTGTTGCACAAGCCAGGTTGAGTCATGCATTCCTTCTCCATTAATGTCTGTCCTGAGTCCCCTTTTTTGCTTACCTTGTTGCCCATTCGTCTACCATGCTCGCCTGCCTGCCTGCCTGCCTGCCTGCCTGCCTGCCTTCATGATTCCATGCC
This sequence comes from Cherax quadricarinatus, assembly GCF_038502225.1. Classification (NCBI taxonomy): domain Eukaryota; kingdom Metazoa; phylum Arthropoda; class Malacostraca; order Decapoda; family Parastacidae; genus Cherax; species Cherax quadricarinatus. Next base: position 63,373,677 of record NC_091296.1, read on the forward strand.
TGCCCTGCCTACATGACTGCATGTCTGCCCTGCCTGCCTGTCAGTCCTGCCTGCATGACTGCCTGCCTGCTTGCCCAGGCTGCCTGATTGACTGCCTACCTAACTCGTTACAGTGATTAATGCTAGCCTCGGTGAGTTGTAGCGGTAGTGAGATTCTCTGACGAAAGGAGTAATTACAGCCTCGATTCTTCATTCACTAATCGCGAGACAAACTAATTTTCCTGTCATTTGACGAGAACACGTCTCCCTGACGTAGTGTTATTAAAAGTGATAATTCTCTCGCTGTATGTTCTCTAGCGCCTCGGTTCTCAACCGGTGGGTCGTGGACCCCCTAATAACAATGATGATAATAATAAATGATAATAATAATGATAATAATAATAATAATACAGCAAAACTGACAGGTTGAGTCCCTCACACACACACACACACATACACACACACACACACACACACACACACACACACACGCTCTAGTGCCAGAGCTACGGGGATTGTCCTACGAAGAAAGGTTGAGGGAAATCGGCTTGACGACACTGGAGGACAGGAGGGTCAGGGGAGACATGATAACGACATATAAAATACTGCGCGGAATAGACAAGGTGGACAAAGACGGGATGTTCCAGAGAAGGGACACAGACACAAGAGGTCACAATTGGAAGTTGAAGACTCAGATGAATCAAAGGGATGTTAGGAAGTATTTCTTCAGTCATAGAGTAGTCAGGCCGTGGAATAGCCTAGAAAGTGATGTAGTGGAGGCAGGAACCATACATAGTTTTAAGGCGAGGTATGATAGAGCTCATGGGGCAGGGAGAGAGAGGACCTAGTAGCAATCAGCGAAGAGGCGGGGCCAGGAGCTGTGACTCGACCCCTGCAACCACAAATAGGTGAGTACAAATAGGTGAGTACACACACACACACACATACGTGTGTGTGTGTGTGTGTGTGTGTGTGTGTGTGTGTGTGTGTGTGTGTGTGTGTGTGTGTGTGTATGCAGGAAATACACTTAAGAAAATTGAAAAAACTAAATTTTCTGAAGTGTGTTTGTATATTCATGTGTACAGGGATCCCCATATACACAAGCACTTGCTAAATTACGTCCCTCAATTTTCCTAAACACTTTTTCCTGTTCTAAGTGAAACGGGAGTTTATTATATATATATATGGTGTATATAGTGTGTGTATACGGTGTATATACTGTGGATAAAGTGTGTATACATGTTATATATATTTTTGTTGTAAATATGGTATATATGGGCCGCGTTTCAGCTCCTGGCCCCGCCTTTCTGCTGGCCGTTACTTGGTTCACTCTGCCTGTAGCTTGAGCCCTGTCATACCTATTCTTAAAGCTGTGTATGGATCCTGCCTCTACCACTTCGCTAAGTCGTGCCACTTCCTGACAACTCTAAAACTGAAGAAGTGTTTTCTGACATCCCTGTGACTCACCTGCGCTTGTAGCCTCCAGCTGTGCCCTTGTGTACCTGAGGTCCGCCTCTCGAACATATTCTCCCTGTCCACCCTATTACTTCTCAGTAATGTTGTACGTCATTGCCATGTCTCCCCTGGTCCTTCCGTCCTCTCAAGTTTAACTCCTGTAGCTCCTCATAGCTCCTGGACTAGCCTCGTTGCAAACCTTTTCACTTGTCCCAACTTCTCGACATATTTATCACACGTTGGTTCAATTTTGTGGCACTGAAAATTCCAAGATGGTCCTGGCAGATGCCGCACAGTGTCGCGAACGCCTCCTTGTTAACGTTCCTGCAAGCTGTCCTCGAAATTCGCTATCCTCGCGTTCCCTGCCGAGGTTATTGGTTAATATGGGCCTGGGGTGAGGTGCTTGGCGCTATGCTCACCCCTGATACCCATCACTCTCAGCGAAGGCTGCAGCCATGGTCCTCCCGTACTCTGTTTCCGGTCGTCTTTGCGGCGAAGAATTCTAGTAGTCACTTGTCAGACCAACCCAGCAGCCTCCACATGTTCTTCTGTGTCTCCTGGTCTACTCTTGCATCTATCTCCCTCATTAGGTACACAGCACTCTTGGTAGAGTTAATTAGCAGATTTAATTAGGCACTACACTTAGCAAATGCCACTTAAGTAGCCACTTAAAGATTGACGCCATTGTAAAACCACTTAAGTTACAAGGGTGGGCGGTGGGCGGTGGGCGATGGGCGGTGGGCGGTGGGTGGTGGGCGACGAAGATAATAATATTAGGATTACTTTGAAACACTGACAATACTGATAATGAGACACTGATAAGGGTAATTCCTGATACCAACGATTATAGTTGTTAGTAAGTGATAACACAGGTTACTGTGATGACTCGTAGCTGGTAAGAACACCAGAACTGTTTCTGTCACTCTACTGCTACTATTACTACTAGTACTGCTACTATTACTACTAGTACTGCTACTATTACTACTAGTACTGCTACTATTACTACTAGTACTGCTACTATTACTACTAGTACTGCTACTATTACTACTAGTACTGCTACTATTACTACTAGTACTGCTACTATTACTACTAGTACTGCTACTATTACTACTAGTACTGCTACTATTACTACTAGTACTGCTACTATTACTACTAGTACTGCTACTATTACTACTAGTACTGCTACTATTACTACTAGTACTGCTACTATTACTACTAGTACTGCTACTATTACTACTAGTACTGCTACTATTACTACTAGTACTACTCCTACCACCGACTTCTACTACTACTACCTGCTATTACTACTGCTACTAACACTACTGTTACCACTACTACTAATATTACTATGACTACTACTAATACTGCTATTATATACTACTACTACTATTACTACTACTACCTGACTCAAGAAATCGTAATGACACGATTGCAAACAAACCATACCCCCGGCCGGGATTGAACCCGCGGTCATAGAGTCTCAAAACTCCAGCCTGCTATTACTAGCACTACTACCTACTACTACTACTAGTACTGAGTACATAAAACACTGCGCTGCGCTACTCAGTAATACAGACATATACCAAAATTTCAATCAGAGATGCTGTAGGCTAAACCTTAACCATTAGCTTCATATCTGGGAATGATCTAAGATGTATATAAGGAACAATGCCGGAAGAGTGCAGCCTTGACCAAAATTTCAATGCTCCCTATACTACTTCCACTAATTCTACTACTACTACTACTACTACTACTACTACTACTACTACTACTACTACTGATGTTACTGCTGCAGTGTGCAGGCACTATACTTTCCACCTCCAGGAATCAAGTCCTGCTAACCAGTTTTCGTTAATCCTTTCTTATCCTTCAACAATATTCTCTCGCTCGCACTCCAACAGCACGTCAAACTCTTAAAATCACTTGTCTTCACTCGGCTCTAACAAGCTCACACAAGCCTGCTGGATGCTAAAGCCTCTGCCACTTCATACCTGCCTCAAACCTTTCCTGTGACCACCCCTACCCCTCCTTCCTTCGACCATACACCTCTCTAAATGCCAAGACCATCTCAGCAACCCATCCTCAGCCTCCTAAATCACACCTTCCCTAACAACGACCCATTTTAATTACTACGAACCAATTTCCGCAAAATATTCACATTACGTACAAACGCCTCCACTGCCTCGAGCCTCTTCCTCGCTGCATCGTTTAAAGCCCATGAGTAAACACTCTCATATAAGGATTTATACCATAACAGTGTTTCACATTTCTCCCGTTCTGAACTCTCCATACATCAGATCTGGTGTAGAGACCCAGCATCACCTAGGTAATCTAGACATATTCCTGCTATGCATGAAGTATTTCTGTAACTGTATTTATGTGTACCTATACCTCAAAGATCTTAATAACAAACACTACCCACTCACCTCTCTCTCTCTCTCTCTCTCTTTCTCCCTTTCTCTCTCTCTCTCCCTCCATGGTTAATGCCATACTTCGCCTTGTCTATGAAAGGCCCTACTGAAAACACTCTCTAGCAAACAGTAACTAAATTTTTGCCAAGCTAGGACGCTAGAATTACAAAAATTGCTACCCCAAGGAGGTTCAAGTGCCAGAATTATGAGCCCAAGAAGAAAAAATTCCAGCATTATGTTCTAAGGATGTTATAACCTCATAACTGTGACCCCGGGAAGCTATAACCCCATAACTGTGACCCCGGGAAGCTATAACCCCATAACTGTGACCCCGGGAAGCTATAACCCCATAACTGCAACCCCGGGAAGCTATAACTCCATAACTGTGACCCCGGGAAGCTATAACCCCATAACTGTGACTACAGGAGTCATTAAGTACAGAAATATGGCCAGAAAGCTATAACCCCAGAATTGCGAGCCCATGGGTTGTGGGTCATGGGTTGTGGGTTGTGAGGAAGAAGTTTTGATGACTTGGAGAGTCAGCTTGAAGGTTGGAGAAAATGATGGGGTTACCAGCATGGCATTTTATGAGTGAAGCGAGTGATGGGTTATGATGGGTGATGGTTGAGTGATGGGTGATGGCTGAGTGATGGGTGAGAGAGAGAGAGAGAGAGAGACTTTAAATACTTCTAAGAACCCTTCAGCCCCTCCAAGAACCACTGAACCCATCTAAGAACCCTTCAACCTCTCCAATAACCCCTCAAAACAACCAAGAATCTTCGGGCCCTCCAAGAACCTCTCTACCCCTCCAAGAACCCCTCAACCCCTTCCAAGAACTTCTCAACCCCCTCCAAGGACCTCTAAATCCTATCGAAGAACCTCTCAACCCTCTTCAAGAATCCCTGAACCCCTCCAAGACCCCCTGAACCCCTCTCAGAACCCCCTCTCCCTCCCAGAACCCCCTCTCCCCTGCAAGAACCCCTCACCCCCCAAGAACGTCTCCAACATGCAGGTCAGGTTGGCCCACTTCCTCTTACAACTTAAAAGTGGATTAATTTTGGCTAGAGCCACTTGGGCTAAGTTATCCACCCCACTCCACACACACACACACAGTGAACCGACAGTGAAGAGGCTGGGCCAGGAGCTGTGACTCGACCTCTGCAACCACAACTAGGTGAGTACACACACACACATACACAAACACGTACACGAGTATCGTGTGAGTCTAGGAAATGAGGCCACGAGACGAGATTCGACCTTCGTAAGCACAAGTACGTGAGTACAAACACACGAGCAGAGTGTAGAGACGAGGGGATGCACAGAGTACAACCCTAGCTCTCAGGGGGAGTAGTGTTTTCTGTACCCGACGAATACAGCTGCATAGCATCAGCCTCAAGGCTATGTTGCTGACATCCACAGCTGCACAGCATCAGCCTCAAGGCTATGTTGCTGACATCCACAGCTGCATAGCATCAGCCTCAAGGCTATGTGCCAAGATAAACAATCAAGCTGACAGTCTGCACAAGGAAAAGCTTTCAGTGCAGACACTTGAAGCACCATGCGCACTCACAGCTAAAATTCCCGAGTCACTTTCTCTATATATCGTTTACGACTTAAATTTTCTATTACGGGCGAGTGCTGAGGGAGGTGGACACGCAAGTGCTCACTCACGACACTCGTCTTCACTCTTCTCTAGTTGCTGGTAGACACTTGGCGTCTTACGTCTCCACTCTTCTCTAGTTGCTGGTAGACACTTGGCGTCTTACGTCTCCACTCTTCTCTAGTTGCTGGTAGACACTTGGCGTCTTACGTCTCCACTCTTCTCTAGTTGCTGGTAGACACTTGGCGTCTTACGTCTCCACTCTTCTCTAGTTGCTGGTAGACACTTGGAGTCTTACGTCTCCACTCTTCTCTAGTTGCTGGTAGACACTTGGCGTCTTACGTCTCCACTCTTCTCTAGTTGCTGGTAGACACTTGGCGTCTTACGTCTCCACTCTTCTCTAGTTGCTGGTAGACACTTGGCGTCTTACGTCTCCACTCTTCTCTAGTTGCTGGTAGACACTTGGCGTCTTACGTCTCCACTCTTCTCTAGTTGCTGGTAGACACTTGGAGTCTTACGTCTCCACTCTTCTCTAGTTGCTGGTAGACACTTGGCGTCTTACGTCTCCACTCTTCTCTAGTTGCTGGTAGACACTTGGAGTCTTACGTCTCCACTCTTCTCTAGTTGCTGGTAGACACTTGGAGTCTTACGTCTCCACTCTTCTCTAGTTGCTGGTAGACACTTGGCGTCTTACGTCTCCACTCTTCTCTAGTTGCTGGTAGACACTTGGAGTCTTACGTCTCCACTCTTCTCTAGTTGCTGGTAGACACTTGGCGTCTTACGTCTCCACTCTTCTCTAGTTGCTGGTAGACACTTGGCGTCTTACGTCTCCACTCTTCTCTAGTTGCTGGTAGACACTTGGCGTCTTACGTCTCCACTCTTCTCTAGTTGCTGGTAGACACTTGGAGTCTTACGTCTCCACTCTTCTCTAGTTGCTGGTAGACACTTGGAGTCTTACGTCTCCACTCTTCTCTAGTTGCTGGTAGACACTTGGCGTCTTACGTCTCCACTCTTCTCTAGTTGCTGGTAGACACTTGGAGTCTTACGTCTCCACTCTTCTCTAGTTGCTGGTAGACACTTGGAGTCTTACGTCTCCACTCTTCTCTAGTTGCTGGTAGACACTTGGAGTCTTACGTCTCCACTCTTCTCTAGTTGCTGGTAGACACTTGGAGTCTTACGTCTCCACTCTTCTCTAGTTGCTGGTAGACACTTGGCGTCTTACGTCTCCACTCTTCTCTAGTTGCTGGTAGACACTTGGAGTCTTACGTCTCCACTCTTCTCTAGTTGCTGGTAGACACTTGGCGTCTTACGTCTCCACTCTTCTCTAGTTGCTGGTAGACACTTGGAGTCTTACGTCTCCACTCTTCTCTAGTTGCTGGTAGACACTTGGCGTCTTACGTCTCCACTCTCCTCTAGTTGCTGGTAGACACTTGGAGTCTTACGTCTCCACTCTTCTCTAGTTGCTGGTAGACACTTGGAGTCTTACGTCTCCACTCTTCTCTAGTTGCTGGTAGACACTTGGCGTCTTACGTCTCCACTCTTCTCTAGTTGCTGGTAGACACTTGGAGTCTTACGTCTCCACTCTTCTCTAGTTGCTGATAGACACTTGGCGTCTTATGTCTCCACTCTCCTCTAGTTGCTGGTAGACACTTGGCGTCTTACGTCTCCACTCTTCTCTAGTTGCTGGTAGACACTTGGCGTCTTACTACGACAAGATGAGTTTGATCCAGGAGTAAGTTTATTCAGGTGCGGGTACGCACCTGAATAAATTATCATTCACAGTAACATGTGCAAAACAACCACGAAGGGGGGGTACTGATTGATAGCTCTAGGCTTTTCGTGTTGCAATCACCACATCATGAGGAGCTTGCAATGAAATGAATAGAAAGTCCAGGCAGATCCGCTCAAGGGAACGGATCTACCTGGACTTCCTATTCATTTCTGCAACATTGCAAGCTCCTGATGATGTGCTGATTGCAACACGAAAGACCTAGACCTATCATTGAATTCCCCCCGTGTGTTTTTTTTTTTTTTACATCTTGCATCGCGTGGTAAAGATTATTGCAAAATAGTAACATATTTTTTTTATTAGCACATCGACCGTTTTCTCCAAAAAACAAAGGTCAGACAAAGTGGCATATTTCCACTGGAGTCCTTGTATCGGGAGGTGTGTTAAGAGAACTGCACAGACTTGCTAGGTCTTAGGCAATGCGCTAGCAGGCGTATGTGTGTGAGTGTGAGTGTGTGCGTGTGTGTGTAATCACCTAGTTGTGGTTGCAGGGGTCGAGTCATACCTCCTGGCCCCTGCCTCTTCACTGGTCGCTACTGGGTCACTCTCCCTGAACCATGAGCATTATTATACCTCTGTGTGTGTGTGTGTGTGTGTGTGTGTGTGTGTGTGTGTGTGTGTGTGTGTGTGTGTGTGTGTGTGTGTGTGTGTGTGTGTGTGTGTGTGTGTATGTGTGTGTGAAGAACAATAAGGCACAATACCGTGACTGGAACAATACACAAATAACCCGCACATAGGAGAAAGGAGCTTACGACGACGCTTCGGTCCGACTTGAACTCTTTACAAAATCACACTGTGTGCTGTGTGTTAGTGTGGTTCCTCTCAGCTCTATCAGCACCACTGGGGGTCAGGCTTCCCTTACACTGCTGGGGGTGGTCAGGTCTTCCCAGCAGCACTGGGGGGTCAAATATCCCATACAACGCTGGGGTCAGGTCCCTCCCAGCACCACAACATCTGAAGAATCAACTCCAGACCTCGAGTTCCTTGAAAATAAAGAGGGCAGCCAGTACGGCCACTCAGGACCCTGAGTGCAACACCACATTTAACACGCGCTTTTTAACGCCCAGAAATCTTCCGAAGCTCGTTGCTTTTACCCCGACGATGGTAATTTTAGCAGGCTCTTGGCGGAAAGTGAGGCGCTCATTACCTCACACAAGGGCGGAAAGTGCTCATGAAGGCAATGTTGTGGACTGTTGAAGTAACCAATGAAGACTGCACTAGACCAATAGAAACCAAGAGAATGTTTAAAATATATATATTATATATATATATATATATATATATATATATATATATATATATATATATATATATATATATATATATATATATATATATATATATATATATATATATATATATATATATATATATATATATATATATATATATATATATTGGTATTTTGGAGAGATATATTGTGTATTTTTATACGTATATGCTTCTAAACTGTTGTATTCTGAGCACCTCTACAAAAACAGTGATAATGTGTGAGTGTGGTGAAAGTGTTGAATGATGATGAAAGTATTTTCCTTTTTGGGGATTTTCTTTCTCTTTGGGTCACCCTGCCTCGGTGGGAGACGGCCGACTTGTTTAAAAAAAAAATATATATATATATATACATATATATATATATCGTGCCGAATAGGTAAAACTTGAGATTATGGTTTAAACAGCAACGCTCTTCTTACCGAATAAGACAAGTGAAAATTTGTGTATGCAATAATTTCGAAAAAATCATTCCGAACCTAACGAAAAAAATATATATCATTGTGTTTATTATTAAATTATTGGAAACTTATTCAAAATATATTTAGTTGGATTAAGCTAAATTAAATTACGCTTGTTATAATAAGGTTAGGTCAGTTTTCTAAGGTTCTTTTGGTACAAAATTATTAATTTTTACATTTAAATAAATGAAAAATATATATCTTTAAACGTATATGAGAAAATTTTAGAAAGGACTTAATTTTAAATGAGCTCTTGTTAATTGACCAGTTTTACCTATTCGGCACGACATACTGGCCCACGGCTTGGCATGGGCCAGAAGGCTGTAGTGTTTCTTCCTTCTTATGTCCTGATGTATAATTACAACTCAACCAAAAAATGAAGACCAAGAAAAGACTATATTTTCTTTGCGTCTGAGAGGAAATGCTCTGAGAGTTTAAGTGACACGAATATAACACTTACACTGTGGAGTGAAGGACCTGGCTTGTACCTGCTGCCTCAACCTGCCGCCTCAACCTGCTGCTGCTCAGCCTGCTGCCTCAACACACCAGACAACCTGTAAGGAGTGAAGGAATGTGAAACGCCAAGCAATTGTGGTAAATAAGATGTCCATCTTGCCATAAGCAGACGGAGGATCGAGCTTACATCACTCCCTAAGCTTGTCGTTTTACAAAACAATGGGGTTGTACTATTAAAGATGGGAAGGAAGACAAGTGGGAGGGAGGGAGGGAGGGGAGATTGGAAGGACAGATGGAATGGAAGGCAGGACAGAAGGAAGATAGGTGGGAAGCGAGACATACACACGGGCACAGATACTCAGAGGAGCTGAGACTCGACCCCTGCAGTAATATATAGGTGAGTATATGTAGGTTAGCACACACACATACACACACACATACACACACACACACACACACACACACACACACACACACACACACACACACACACACACATGATCACCACCATAACTAACACTCAGTACACCTGCCGGCTGACCCACATAGTTGTACAAACAAGTCAATAATGTTTGGTCTACATATTCTAATCTTGTCTCTTATTTCATATATTGTTCCCTGTCTCTCATATATTGTTCCCTGTCTCTCATATATTGTTCCCTGTCTCTCATATATTGTTCCCTGTCTCTCATATATTGTTCCCTGTCTCTCATATGCTGTTCCCTATCATCATATTGACTTCTCTGTATCTATCCGCTCTAAAGAATCCTCTTCTATTCCCTACCTCTACCAGTTTTCCTATCCCCTTCTGCCTATTCTCAGTTCACCGCCACCACCACCACCTCCTACCAACAGAAGCCTTCCCCCTCCTCCTTGTTCTTCATCTCCCTCCGTCCCAAGATGGCCGGGAAGACAGTAAACAGCGACAAGAGCTCAACCTCCACTCTTCATGCGTCTTAAAACCTCTGGAATATGCAGCAGCCTCAGGTAAACACATAACTTACAGCTTTATTATGGAGAAAGAGAGAGAGAGAGAGAGAGAGAGAGAGAGAGAGAGAGAGAGAGAGAGAGAGAGAGAGAGAGAGAGAGAGAGAGAGAGAGGGAAAGAACTCAGAGTTTGACTGTTTTATGAGTGTTTATACCTTAAAGAAGATAGGGGAGTTAAGTATAAGCAACTACTGTTAGAAAGGTGGGCCAGGGAGAGTAGAGGTGACGAGGAGGTAGAGAAGGTGCGGGGTAGATTTAACTGTTAGAATGTGCGGCAGGAGAGTGAGGTTATAGGAGGGTGGGTGCAGGAAGGAAGAGGAGTGATTGGTGGAATGACGAGGTAAAAAAGATGGTAAGGGAGAAAATGTTGGCATATGAAAAGTTTCTATAATATAGAAGTAATATAAAAGGCGAAGAGTGTATGGAGAACACAAGAGAGGGGTAAAACGTGCAGAAGGAGAGATAATGAGAAAGTGAGAGAAGTTTTGGAGTGAGATCAATAATACACACACATACACACACACACACACACACACACACATATATATATATATATATATATATATATATATATATATATATATATATATATATATATATATATATATATATATATATATATATATATATATATATATATATATATATATATATATATATATATAATAACGGCCAATAATATTTTAGTAATATTTAAGTAGTAGTGAAGTGGTAATCAAACAGTTAAAGTGTTAAAGTTGATGTTGATGATGTTGTAATAGATGGTAACTTGTAACCGGCTCATTCAGCGTTATAAAATGTAGGTTAACGGCTTCCTTGGTGACTTGATTTATGGACAGCTGCTCTGCCTCACTTACCCGGTCAATGATGATTAATGGGCAGCTCCAGAAAATTGGGTAATTGTATAATGGAGACTGATTACAATATTAATTAAGACTTTCCCTTCAGCGATTATTATCGCTGTTTATATTAATATTCCATTTTCTGAAACACACATACACACACACACACACACACACACACACACACACACACACACACACACACACACACACACACACACACACACATACACACACACACACACACACACACACACACTTGAAAACTGAGAAACTGGGAAAACTGGGAAAACCTGGAGCCACATGGGGGTCCCGAAACATGGAGAGCCAAGATGATGGATGTGGTACTTGAAAACCTCATGCATCAACATGTCAGGGACACAACCAGAGAGAGAGGGGAGGATGAGCCAGCAAGACTGGATCTTGTGTTCACCCTGAGCAGTTCAGACATTGAGGACATCACTTATGAGAGGCCCCTTGGAGCTAGCGATCATGTGGTTCTGAGTTTTGACTATATAGTAGAGTTACAAGTGGAGAAGGTAACAGGAACTGAAGGGGACAGGCCAAACTATAAAAGGGGGGACTACACAGGTATGAGAAACTTCCTGCAGGAGGTTCAGTGGGACAGAGAAATGGTAGGAAAATCAGTAAACGAGATGATGGAATATGTGGCAACAAAGTGCAAGGAGGCAGAGGAAAGTTTTGTTCCCAAGGGAAACAGAAATAATAGGAAGACCAAAACGAGTCCTTGGTTTACCCGAAGGTGTAGGGAGGCAAAAACTAAGTGCAACAGAGAATGGAAAAGGTACAGGAGGCATAGGACCCAGGAAAACAAGGAGATTAGTAGAAGAGCCAGAAACGAGTATGCACAGATAAGGAGGGAGGCCCAGCGACAGTATGAAAACGACATAGCATCGAAAGTCAAATCTGACCCGAAACTGCTGTATAGCCACATTAGGAGGAAGACAACAGTCAAGGACCAGGTGATAAGGCTGAGGAAAGAAGGTGGAGAACTCACAAGAAACGATCAAGAGGTATGTGAGGAGCTAAACAAGAGATTTAAGGAAGTATTTACAGTAGAGACAGGAAGGACTCTGGGGGGACAGACCAGACGGGGACACCAGCAAGGAATACACCAACAAGTGTTGGACGACATACATACAGATGAGGAGGAGGTGAAGAAACTGCTAAGGGACATCGATACCTCAAAGGCAATGGGACCAGACAACATCTCCCCGTGGGTCCTTAGAGAGGGAGCAGATATATTGTGCGTGCCACTTACCACAATCTTCAACACATCCCTGGAAACTGGGCAACTACCTGAGGTATGGAAGACGGCAAATGTAGTTCCCATTTTTAAAAAAGGAGACAGAAAAGAGGCACTAAACTATAGACCTGTGTCATTGACGTGTATAGTATGCAAAATTATGGAGAAGATTATCAGGAGGAGAGTGGTGGAGCACCTGGAACGGAACAGGAGTATAAATGCCAACCAGCACGGATTCACGGAAGGCAAATCCTGTGTCACAAACCTTCTGGAGTTTTATGATAAAATAACAGAAGTAAGACAAGAGAGAGAGGGGTGGGTTGATTGCATCTTCTTGGACTGCAAGAAGGCCTTTGACACAGTTCCTCACAAGAGATTAGTGCAGAAGCTAGAGCACCAGGCGCATATAACAGGAAGGGCACTGCAATGGATCAGAGAATACCTGACAGGGAGGCAACAACGAGTCATGGTACGTAATGATGTATCACAGTGGGCACCTGTGACGAGCGGGGTCCCACAGGGGTCGGTCCTAGGACCAGTGCTATTTTTGGTATATGTGAACGACATGACGGAAGGGTTAGACTCAGAAGTGTCCCTGTTTGCAGATGATGTGAAGTTAATGAGGAGAATTAAATCTGATGAGGACCAGGCAGGACTTCAAAGAGACCTGGACAGACTGGACACCTGGTCCAGCAAATGGCTTCTCGAATTTAATCCTGCCAAATGCAAAGTCATGAAGATGGGGGAGGGGCACAGAAGACCACAGACAGAGTATAGGCTAGGTGGCCAAAGACTGCAAACCTCACTCAAGGAGAAAGATCTTGGGGTGAGTATAACACCGAGCATGTCTCCGGAAGCACACATCAATCAGATAACTGCTGCAGCATATGGGCGCCTGGCAAACCTGAGAACAGCATTCCGATACCTTAGTAAGGAATCATTCAAGACACTGTACACCGTGTATGTCAGGCCCATACTGGAGTATGCAGCACCTGTTTGGAACCCGCACTTGATAAAGCACGTCAAGAAACTAGAGAAAGTACAAAGGTTTGCGACAAGGTTAGTTCCAGAGCTAAGGGGAATGTCCTATGAGGAAAGATTAAGGGAAATCGGCCTGACCACACTGGAGGACAGGAGGGTCAGGGGAGACATGATAACGACATATAAAATACTGCGTGGAATAGACAAGGTGGACAAAGACAGGATGTTCCAGGGAGGGGACACAGAAACAAGAGGCCACAATTGGAAGTTGAAGACACAAATGAGTCAGAGAGATAGTAGGAAGTATTTCTTCAGTCATAGAGTTGTAAGGCAGTGGAATAGCCTAGAAAATGACGTAGTGGAGGCAGGAACCATACACAGTTTTAAGACGAGGTTTGATAAAGCTCATGGAGCGGGGAGAGAGAGGGCCTAGTAGCAACCGGTGAAGAGGCGGGGCCAGGAGCTAGGACTCGACCCCTGCAACCACAAATAGGTGAGTACAAATAGGTGAGTACACACACACACACACACACACACACATACACACACATACACACACACACACACACACACACACACACACACACACACACACACACACACACTCACACACACACACACACACACACACACACACCTTGTATGGTGGGAGACCCATTTTGTGTTGTGGGAGACCCACCTTAGGTAGGTAACTTGCAGTGTATGTTGAAAATGGTATAAAATACCGAGAAGTTGCACATATACCTTACTTATCAACTTGCAATGTACGGTATAGCTTCCTTCAGTATATAATCTACACTTACATTCTGTAATGCTGGTAACATCCAGGTTAAAATGGTAGATAGAATGAGGATAGATGGAGAGAGGAAGAGACAAACGGATAGATGTACCTCTCACCAGTTTCAAGGGCTTTCCTTTCCCCTCGTCCTGTAATGAGGTCAGGCTTTCCTGTTGACTGCCTAGTCAACCAGGCTGTTTGTACTAGCGGTCTGCTAGCCCCACATCGCCATCACAACCCGGCTCATCCAGCACTTGCAGCAAGGTGTTCAGAGTTTTGAAAAATGCCATCATCGTTCCGGCAATATTTCTGATATCTACTGGTAGTATATTGAAGAGTCTCGGGTCCACGCATGTTGACATAGTGTTCTCTAATTATTCCCCTGGCTTCCCTGCTCTTCACTTTTATTTCTCCCTCTCTTTCATGTCTCTCACTCCAGTAAGTTATGACAATGTGCTGTTAGGGACTTGCATCCAGGTATATGTTAAGAGGCATCTCCTCCCCCGTTCCTGAAAAAAAAATCCAAATCCTGTGAAACAAACACACACATACACACACACACACACACACACACACGTACTCATATACAACAGGCCTAGTGTCTAATCGACATGTGCCTTGGACAAAATGGTAACACACACACACACACACACACACACACACACACACACACACACACACACACACACACACACACACACACACACACACACACACACACACACACACACACACACACACACACACATTTCAATCATGTTCATTTAATTTTCCCTGTTTTTTTTCTTTGTTTTAAATATGTTTATTGCAATATGTTGCACAAAATATATTTCCACATGGCCCAGACTCCACTGTTTTTGTTTCTTTATTGAGAGTCTTTCAACAGAACCTTAAATGTAAACGTCGTCAAGTATTTATTTTTGGTTACAAGACAATGCTGCAATTACAAGGTAATGTTGCAGAGTTACAAGACAATGTTGCAGAGTTACAAGACAATGTTGCAGAGTTACAAGACAATGTTGCAGAGTTACAAGACAATGTTGCAGAGTTACAAGACAATGTTGCAGTTACAAGACAATGTTGCAGAGTTACAAGACAATGTTGCAGAGTTACAAGACAATGTTGCAGCGTTACAAGACAATGTTGCAGAGTTACAAGACAATGTTGCAGAGTTACAAGACAATGTTGCAGAGTTACAAGACAATATTGCAGAGTTACAAGACAATGTTGCAGAGATACAAGACAATGTTGCAGAGTTACAAGAGAATGTTGCAGAGTTACAAGACAATGTTGCAGAGTTACAAGACAATGTTGCAGAGTTACAAGACAATGTTGCAGAGTTACAAGACAATGTTGCAGAGTTACAAGACAATGTTGCAGAGTTATAAGACAATGTTGCAGAGTTACAAGACAATGTTGCAGAGTTACAAGACAATGTTGCAGAGTTACAAGACAATGTTGCAGAGTTACAAGACAATGTTGCAGAGTTACAAAACAATGTTGCAGAGTTACAAGACAATGTTGCAGAGTTACAAGACAATGTTGCAGAGTTACAAGACAACGGTGCAGAGTTACAAGACAATGTTGCAGAGTTACAAGACAATGTTGCAGAGTTACAAGACAATGTTGCAGAGTTACAAGACAATGTTGCAGAGTTACAAGACAATGTTGCAGAGTTACAAGACAATGTTGCAGAGTTACAAGACAATGTTGCAGAGTTACAAGACAATGTTGCAGAGTTACAAGACAATGTTGCAGAGTTACAAGACAATGTTGCAGAGTTACAAGACAATGTTGCAGAGTTACAAGACAATGTTGCAGAGTTACAAGACAATGTTGCAGTGCTGCACAAGTCTCCTTCAACTTGTGGGTTATCTACACCATGAACATTAATATACCGTCCGCTGACAAATTAGTCCAGTGTAGTATTAGCTTCTTTCACAGGACAGTCGACGATGCCCGAGTTCTATGGGAACGGATAAAAGTCAAGGGAATTGTCTGGAAAGTTACCATGGTAACAGCCTATTTTGCCACTGAAAAAATGAATTGCTCCTATGGTAACTGCTGCAATGGTAGTAGTTACCATGGTAACAGTTACCATAGAAACGGCTCCAACTTTCACCCCTCTGGAACCTCCTTATGAAATTCCGAGCGGCCCGACGAAATCGGATATCAAGTGTCTTGAGAAAAAAATAGTTAATATAACGCAGTGAGTGGATCAGTTCCCGTCGTATGATTGGTGGAGCTCTCAGTGACACGCTGGTGCCTCCAAGAACAGTTTCAGTTTAAAAGAAGCACTACAGAGATAAGAGTTTCAAGAAACACATTCAAAGGGAGCTTAAAAAGGTCTTTCTCCTTTATATCTGGGACGCTTATAGACAAGAGTCCATCAAAGATGGCATCACATCGTTACGAGGAAGAGCAGTGCACTTAAAATTTGGCCCGACTGTGAGACTACCGTACCTGGAAAATGGTTTGTTCCACAACGTTGGAGAAGATCCCATGGAGACCCAGTGTTCTCCAGGTGGTCTATACATCTCCAGCGCTGATGGGAAGATAACCCAGCACTGGGAACGAGGCAAAACCTGGATGGAGAGTTCTACCAGGAGGACGCCAACACATTCTTCATGCTCTGAAGATAAGTCATTCAACTATTTTGGTGAAGACTTTCGACTCATGTTGTGATCATTCTTATCCATCATTTTTCTCCTTGTAAAGCCGCATCTGTTACCAGCTGCGAAGCTCCTGCCAGCTACGGCACTGGGAGGCATCAATGCATTATGAACATCAAGAGCATTACTGAAACTTGGGGTAGAATACTATGTATTAGCCGTCCTGTTTTGGCTGCAGTCACTGGTTGTGACCTCAGCCTCTGGCCTGACTGGCCGTTCAAAACGGCTTTGTTTCAAAGCCTTGCAGAAGTATCCTGATGATATCAATGAGAAAGGGAGCAGTATAAATGAAATAAAGATGATGTGATCAGTCCATCAACCTTGGAGAAAAAATATTCGAGGTGGTCAGTCCCTCAGTCTAGAGAAGAGTTCAGTTAACCACCTCAGGAAGCAGTTGTTTTGCCAGCAAAATCGAATATAGTGATTATACTACCGAAGCGGAATGCTCCGTCCCACCACTATCAAAGGCCTCTACCAGGCCAGCATCTGGGTACCAACCCACGATCCACTAGTCAATGAACCAGACGCCCTGTCTGCCTGCGTCGTTGGAAAAGAGTTAAAGGGAAGCTTGTTCCAGAGTAGACTACTGTCCCATAAGTTGCAGTGGTGTGACAGCTGCTTCTAAAGTATGGTTGTCGAAAACCATGGAGTCAATCTTGCAGCCGCAACAAAACAAGGCTACCCTGCACAACCCGCTGCATATAACCGTGCAAAACTCTTCAACTTTCAGTACTGTATTGTTATGACTGCGTCTGCTACAATAATGACAGCTTCAATTGCTACTAAAATTATGAAGAGCCTCTTTCCTTTTCTGTAGAACTTTAATACAGTCTTACTCTTCTCCACCTCATTTTAAGATGGCCATTTTTGGTCTCATTTGAAAGCTAATAAAATGATGCAAAATATTTCCCATATGGCTGATTATAATAAATTTTTCGAAATTTTTACGGTACAAATATCTCGTACGAGCTTCAGGTATCTTAAAAAAAAATAATGGTGAAGTCAGATTCCCAATGCCTTAAAATATATAACTTGTTGAATCATCCATGTCTGTAGCTTATGTAGTTGTTGATATATGCATGGTAATGTGAGCATGTGATTTTAATAGGCCTGTGTGGTTTCAGGGGGGGGATGTCCTTTGGAAACAGTAAGGAGTTTTTTCCTTGCTCCTTTCCCTTTCGGGATAGACTGACCACGAGCCAAGGACTCTGGACAACACCCAGGGCGGACTCTTAACACACTCTCTGAGGCACATTACTGAGTCAAGCCTCTTAAAGCATTCCTCTCTTCCTTCTTTCCTCCCTCCCTATGTTCCTCTCTGTACCAGTTCCCTTTCTTTCCATTTCTCCCTCTACCCATCCCTCTCTTTTCCTCTCCGCCCTTATTTCACCAACAAATGCGTTTAGGTAAATGCATTCTCCTTCACCACCCTCCCTCCCTCCCTCCCTCCCTCCCTCCTTCTCCCCTGTCCAGACTCTTTTGAGGTGATTGTTGTGCAGCTCTCAGAATTTCCACACCAACTCTCATCAACAATGAACCCTAGCAATCCCAAGCTGCCTGCCTACCCAACAATCGATCACAATTTACACGTGGAGGTCACTCGTACGAGAGTGGAGGCGAAACTGGGTGGAGGGAAGACTGGAGACTGGGTGGAGGAGGGGGGACTGGAGAGAGACTGAGTGTGAAGGGAAGGGAGTCACAGTAGGAGGAGACTGGGTTGAGAAGAAGAGAATTAGAGGAAATACAACGAAGATTATGGAAAAAAAAGAGAGGAAAAGAACAACGAGGATGAGAAGACAACAGGAAGAACAAAAAAAGAGAAGTAGGGACTAAGAGAGCTAAGAACCCCCCCCCCCCACTTCCAGTAACTCTTTTTCTCACAGCGTCCAGATTGTTACAGTGCTAGAACTGCAAATCTAGAGTTCTAGAGGAGCTGTCAGTTCGAGCGAGAAGAATTACCAGTACTGTTAAAAACCACGCACTTACAAACCCAGCATCCTCTACCGTATGGCCTTCTCTACTTTTCTCTCCCCAGTTGTGACTTGACAATGGTCCAGGAGGGACAGAAACGTCGTCATAAGTGTTCCAGCCATGGTATTGTTACTTTTTGTTTAGCAATAACAGTAGAATTACCCACAATAATGTTAGGTGAAGGGACACTGATGCAACTAATGTGACATTTTTGTGGCAATGTTTCGCTCTCCAGGAGCGAAACGTTGCTACAAAAAATGTCACATTAGTTGCATCAGTGCCCATTTACCTAATATTTTTAGTAATCGTTGCCAAACCAGAATGCTGACTCATGCAATACGGCCAGAATAGAAACATCAGACTATAAGAGGAAAGGTGTCTGGCTACAGTGACAAATCAAAGACTGACAGAATATTTTGATGGAGAATAGAATTGTTCTTACAAAACAGTAAAGGACCCCCCTCCAAATGCAGGCCTACTGCAGCCAGTAGGCATGCAGCAGCAGCGTAGCTCCTTGACGAGACGTTGGTCAGTGCTGGAAAGTGAGGTGACCCTGCCTAGTCCATCATGTCTTTTCTCACGTCATTTCTTCGTATGAGTTCCATTGGTTTGGGAAGCTGCCTTCTGAGAGATGGTGTTGGAGGTCCTCGGAGGAGCGTCTCCTGGACACCTTCGTAGGATGTGTGCATGTGTGGTTGTTGAGATGAACAGCACACACACCTGCCTGGATACTGTGTGCTTAGCGTCCGTATGTGTCCTCAGGATTCCAGCAGCTAGCTGGCCAGCAGCTATCCTGCAGGCCGGGCCAACAGCTAGCCTGCATGCCGGGCCAGCAGCTATCGTGTAGGCCGGCCCAGCAGCTAGCCTGCAGGTCGGGCTAGAAGCTAGCCTGCAGGCCGGGCCAGCAACTATCGTACAGGCCGGGCCAGCAGCTATCATGCAGGCCGGGCCAGCAGCCAGCCTGCTGGTCGGGCTAGCAGACCAAGGCTGGAACAAGCCTCACCAATACACACCAGTCCTGCCTTTGTCGGCCTGGGTTAAGCAACTTAAAGGGGAGAAGAGGCAAGGCCGCCTCGGTAAGCCAATACATCAGCCACGAGCTGCGTGAGGACGTGCACGTGCGTGGGGGCGTGCATGTGCATGGGGGGCGTGCACATTTCAGTCAAAGGGAGAGTACTACCTGGTCTCCCAGGTGGTGCTCTGACCACTTGATTCTATCTTCATAACCCTACATTGCACGGGGGTCGAACTCCAAATGCCTTATTGTTCACACACAGAGAGAGAGAGAGAGAGAGAGAGAGAGAGAGAGAGAGAGAGAGAGAGAGAGAGAGAGAGAGAGAGAGAGAGAGAGAGAGAGAGAGAGAAAATACAACAGTAGTATTCGGTTATTGTCACATCCGCCCGCATGTCTGACCGATGCTGTCACTGTCCTTCCCACACTCTTTGTCTCTATTTGTGTCTGTCTGTCTGTCTGTCTGTCTGTCTGTCTGTCTGTCTGTCTGTCTGTCTGTTTGTCTGTCTGTCTACCTCTCTCTCTCTCTCTCTCTCCCTCCTCTTCTCAAGCCTCTCTACGTCTCTTCTTTCCCCCTCTCTTACTCTTTCCTCCCACTGATCCACTGGGTTATCAGCACCCGTCGACGTCCTTCATTAATATCAGTAAATGAATGAAAATTTTCCCGAATGTAGAAGTGGGGAGTTAGAGAGAGAGAGACAGAGAGAGAGAGAGAGAGAGAGAGAGAGAGAGAGAGAGAGAGAGAGAGAGAGAGAGAGAGAGAGAGAGAGAGAGAAGAGAGTGGGAAGGCCTGTGGTGCTGGGCTGCACAACTATGTATCTGTCAGTCTGAGCTGGAATACTTCGGTAGGCCTATGAAGATATCTGAGTGGTTCTAGGCACACGGGGTAAAAAGTTCCTGAAGTGCACACGCTGGACTCCGAGAAGCTATCACCAACAGCCTCTTTGATCATACCATGAACCATCAGACTGGACTACTTCGTCTTCTCGTTCTCTGTCTTGGCTCTCGCTATATAATGTTTGTTAAGACACAGGACAAGTGTCTCCTGACGAGGGTTTTAGTAATATGATGACTCCCAGCTGGAGCCTTTGGTCATCTGACCGAGGCCTTCCGCTGGCTTACCCCTCCACCCCTTTAAAAAATTATGGTTACGATTATAACCATTTCTTATATAGCGGCTTTCGCTAGCTACCCGCCGTCTTATATACAGGTGTTTCAAAATGGACCCAATTTCAGCATATACTGCTTAGAGATTGGATCCATCTCTTTGAAATTGGTCTGAGACACTCCCACGACAGGGAGCCAAGGCCAGGCCACCTCTTGGAAAAGGCCCGGGCTGGGCCATTATACCGGTGAATCTACAACAACATAGAAACCCCTCTGTCTGTCATCACCTCCCAGCGTATCACCCTCTGTCTTTCAGACTATGTTGACCAATCCTAGTGATTGTTACATCTCATTTTACCTCTGCCATCCGAGCGGCTAGTTTACTGTGCACTCACAGCTCATCCTGTGAGCGGCAGCGCAAAACTCAGGATTACAGAGGTCACAATGGGTCTTTGTCTGACCTCGCTGGCCTTTGTTACATCATTAAAAATAATATTAATCGTTTCAGATTTTACAAATACTTATATAGTTAATGTAATCTAATATAATCTACAAAAAAAAAAAATTGATATTTAACTACCACTAAAAAAATTGTGGGTTATAATTAGGTTGAAAATTCCTTAAAAACAGTTCATGTGTCTGATCGACACTAAATGTGGATACAATAAGATTTTTATATATTTTATCATTATAATGAAGTGTTTGGATGTTTGGACATTCTAAGATATAATGTTCCAGTGTATGACCCTGTCTGTGTCCACACACTTTGTATTGTTAGTGGTGGCAGTGATAGTGGTAGTAGTAGTAGTAGTAGTAGTAGTAGTAGTAGTAGTAGTAGTGGTAGTAGTAGCAGTAGTAGTAGTAGTAGTAGTAGTAGTAGTAGTAGTAGTAGTGGTAGTAGTAGTAGTAGTAGTAGTAGTAGTAGTAGCAGTAGTAGTAGTAGTAGTAGTAGTAGTAGTAGTAGTAGTAGTAGTAGTAGTGGTAGTAGTAGTAGTAGTAGTAGTAGTAGTGCAAGAATGTTAAAGGTGGTAATAAGACAGTAGTGTAGTGAAAAAACGTCAGAGGGTGGAGACTTAGCGAAGAGATGGTAACAGTTGTAATAGGAGTAATGGTAGAGGTAGTCGCACAACAAGAGAACAGAGGAGCACTGCAGGGAAGCTAATGACCCACGAGGGTAGAACCAAAATCCCAGAGGAAACAAAACCCCATATGGCAGAACCCACTAAGGCAGAAGACAGGAAAGGCAAAGGAAACACAGTAAAGGAGACGAGATGAGGAGAGGAAGAGGAGACAAAGATCAGGTCAAGAGTTTTGAAGTTCGGAACATTTAGCAATGTAATCAGGAAGGCATCCACAGAGATGAAGCCACGAGTAAGTGGAAGCCCGTCTAGTGGTTTATCTCTATTGTTTCATTTTTTTTATGCAACTAACGAGAAAAATCTTATGTGATGCTGCCATGGGATTAAAAAAAACTCGTGTTAGAGGTTTTATGGAGAAATTAATTGAAAATTTTGGATGGAGGTTATAGAGGTTATTGTCCCTGCTGTGACGTGTGTGTGTGTGTGTGTGTGTGTGTGTGTGTGTGTGTGTGTGTGTGTGTGTGTGTGTGTGTGTCTCCTTGTTATCTCCTCCCTCGTCCATCTCTCCCTCCTTCCTTCCTTCCTTCCTTCCTTCACCTTCCATCCCTTACCCCTTCCCCTCTTCCCTCCCCTCATCTTCAATAACCCTTCTCGACTGGACTTAACTGGATCAAGTGGCTCTTTAATTGTAAATCTCCCAGTGCTTAAGTGTGTCTCAAGATACTGTGACGTGATCTCTCTCTCTCTCTCTCTCTCACACACACACACAACTATGCTATGAATCGACCCCTGCAACTACAATTAGGTGAGTACACATACGCACAAACAGACGACATAGGTTAATGATGAGAGAGAGAGGAAATATCAGATTGGGCAAAACTGTCAAGTGGGATCCCTCAGGGATCTGTACCAGGGTTCACAATCTATCTGACAAATATATTACATCTACCAGAGATCAGAGACCAGAGACCGGACATTAGGGACCAGATAACAGAGACCAGGGGCCAGATAACAGAGAGCAGGGATCAGAAACCAGAGACCAGACACCAGAAACCAGAGATCAGATACCATAAACCAGAGACCAGATGCCAGAGACCAGAGATCAGATACCAGAAACCAAAGACCAGAGACAGGAGACCGGAGATCAGAAACAAGACCAGAGGTTCCTGCATGACACGACTCGCTGACAATATGTAGCTGATGTGTATGAAAGATGTCCGTTAATGAAATACATGAATGAAGACGTGAATGATGTGTATGAGTGGAAGATGTGTATGAGTGGAAGATCTGTATGAGTGGAAGATGTGTATGAATAGAAAATGTGTATGAATGGAAGATGTGTATGAATGGAAGATGTGTATGAGTGGAAGATGTGTATGAGTGGAAGATGTGTATGAGTGGAAGATGTGTATGAATGGAAGATGTGTATGAATGGAAGATGTGTATGAATGGAAGATGTGTATGAATGGAAGATGTGTATGAATGGAAGATGTGTATGAATGGAAGATGTGTATGAATGGAAGATGTGCATGAATGGAAGATGTGTATGAGTGGAAGATGTGTATGAATGGAAGATGTGTATGAATGGAAGATGTGTATGAGTGGAAGATGTGTATGAATGGAAGATGTGTATGAATGGAAGATGTGTATGAATGGAAGATGTGTATGAATGGAAGATGTGCATGAATGGAAGATGTGTATGAGTGGAAGATGTGTATGAATGGAAGATGTGTATGAATGGAAGATGTGTATGAATGGAAGATGTGTATGAATGGAAGATGTGTATGAATGGAAGATGTGTATGAATGGAAGATGAGTATGAATGGAAGATGTGTATGAATGGAAGATGTGTATGAATGCATCAACAAAGACGGGATAGAGACAGAGAAACAGGCCTAGATGGAAAGAAGGAAGGAGAGTATAGATGTAATGAAGGAGAGTATAGATGGAAGGAGGGAGTGTATAGATGGAAGAAAATAAATTTAGGAAGAGAGGAAGATGAGAAATGCAGAGGCGCCGTGGGCACAATAAGAGAACATTACTGTGTCAATTAGAAACCAATAAAATATTTAAATTACTAGGAACGCCGCTACGTCTTAAATATGTACTCACTGGAGCGGAGGAGAGAAAAAGAGAATGATGATGATGATGATGATGATAATAATAATAATCTCTATTTCCACAAGTACATATACAAGGTATACAGGTCCAGATGACATCAGTGACATACTACTATATAGAAAGCCGCTTGTTATGCTGAGCATTTCGGGCAAATTAGGTCAGTTTTGTCCCAGGATGCGACCCACACCAGTCAACTAACACCCAGGTACATATTTTATCGCTAGGTGAACAGGGACAGCAGGTGTCTTGTGGAAAGTACCTGCATACTGCCATAACAGCATACTAGAGGTAGATATATGGGAAGAAAGGCAAAATAATCCCAGCGAAAAGCAGGGAGGTCGTGGGCACAGTAAGAGAACATTGTGTCAACATCCGTAGTTCCAGAGAGATCAACATCTTAGCAGAGCATAACAGAAACACGGCTGGTACTAGTGCAGAAGTCTTCAAGTGGAAACTGGACAGGTGCCAGATCAACTAGGTTGTGATGGATATGTGGGGGCAGCGAGCCATCAGCAGCAGCAGCCTGGTTGACCTGACAAGCACCAGACGAGCCTGGCCCAGGACCGGGCTTCGGGAGAAGAAAAACATAGTCAGTAATGTTACCAACACATGAAAAACGAAAGATAATGTTTTTTTTCTCAAGAATAACACGTTTAAACAATAAAAATGCCCCCAAAATGCCCCCAAAATGCCCCCAAAATGCCCCCCAAAATGCCCCCAAAATGCACCCAAAATGCGCCCCAAAATTGCCCCCAAAATGCCCCCAAAATGCCCCAAAAATGCCCACCAAAACGCCCTCCAAAATGCCCCCCAAAATGCCCCCAAAATGTCCCCTAAAATGACCCCCAAAAACATTCCCCCCTCGGAAAAAGAATTACTTTTAGGTAAAAAGACACAAGTGCAATTAATGTGACATTTAATTGTGGCAACGTTTTGCTTGACAAAGCTCCTGGAGAGCGAAACATTACCTCAATAAAATGTCGCATTAGTTGCACTTTTGTCCTTTTTACCTAACACATTGTCGGTAATTCTACCAACATTAATAGAAACATGACTTTGATTTTAATGAGGAGTGGTTGTCATGGTTGTCATAGTTGTCGTGGTTGTCATGGTTGTCATGGTTGTCATAGTTGTCATGGTTGTCATGGTTGTCATGGTTGTCATAGTTGTCGTGGTTGTCATGGTTGTCATGGTTGTCATAGTTGTCGTGGTTGTCATGGTTGTCATGGTTGTCATAGTTGTCATGGTTGTCATGGTTGTCATGGTTGTCATGGTTGTCATAGTTGTCGTGGTTGTCATGGTTGTCATGGTTGTCATAGTTGTCGTGGTTGTCATGGTTGTCGTGGTTGTCATGGTTGTCATGGTTGTCATAGTTGTCGTGGTTGTCATGGTTGTCATGGTTGTCATAGTTGTCGTGGTTGTCATGGTTGTCATGGTTGTCATAGTTGTCGTGGTTGTCATGGTTGTCATGGTTGTCATAGTTGTCGTGGTTGTCATGGTTGTCATGGTTGTCATAGTTGTCGTGGTTGTCATGGTTGTCATAGTTGTCATGGTTCAGGGATGACTAATCTTCCAGCCTGACTGATATTACTCCAGTGACCTCCAGTCTTACTCACCTGCAGATATTACTCTAGTAACCTCGAATCTTACCTCCAGATATTACTCAAAATATACAATTATACACCTATAGTCTTAAATACTATCTCACGTATACACCTACACACTAAGCATACTGTATACACATACAGTATACGCAGACTCTACGTACGGGGCTTTAAGCATATAACAATATACAGTGTCCACACCATGATATTTCCAGCGGCTTTAAGATGAATTGAGGTGGGATAAGAGACTTTATGTTATAAAAATAGAGTGTGTAGCTACTGGCGTAAATCTTGTAAATGTCTTGGGTGTACATGAGGTAGATTGTGAGTGAAGGAAAGAGGGACAGAGGCATAGCGAGAAGAACGAAGAAGAGGAGGAGGAAGAGGAGGAGGAGGAGGAGGAGGAGGAGGAGGAGGAGGAGGAGGAGGAGGAGGAGGAGGAGGAGGAGGAGGAGGAGGAGGAGGAGGACAAGGACGAGGAAGAAGAAGAAGAGGAAGAGGAAGAAGAAGAAGAGAAAACCAGAAATATAATGATGAAGTATTGAATTAGAAAGTGCAGAATGAGAGAATGAATAAGGAAAGGGACACAGACAAGACGAAAATAAGAGACACTTAAAGAAATTAGGTAGACGGGTGATAAAGAAAGAAAGATAAAGACAGGTAAGACGAAGTAGAGAGGGGAATGGAAGATTAGAATAAAGAACGGAAGAGAATACAAGGGAAGAAAGGCAAACAAACGTACGTACGTACGAGCGTGTGTGTGTGTGTGTGTGTGTGTGTGTGTGTGTGTGTGTGTGTGTGTGTGTGTGTGTGTGTGTGTGTGTGTGTGTGTGTGTGTGTGTATGCGCGCGTGCGTGAGCACGCTCACCTAGCTATAGCTGGTAAATTTGTATTGAGGGAGGGAGGGTGGGGAGGGGTATAATAGGAGGGAGGGTGGGGAGGGGTATAATAGGAGGGAGGGTGGGGAGGGGTATAATAGGAGGGAGGGTGGGGAGGGGTATAATAGGAGGGAGGGTGGGGAGGGGTATAATAGGAGGGAGGGTGGGGAGGGGTATAATAGGAGGGAGGGTGGGGAGGGGTATAATATCATTAACAACATTACAACAAATTAATCACAACACACCTTGCTTTTAAAATAATTCACCAAATTTTTTGCTGAAGGTCACGTGATGCAGCTAGAGCAGCCACAACCCCGACCTAGACACGAGGAACCTAACTGGCCAGAAGTTCAACTTGAAAGATGCAGTGTACTTAGCTATGGGTGTTGATGGCTCCTTATAATCCCCTTTCACCATCTAATTTCGAAGTCCTGGTTGATCAGGCCGTGATCCACCGAGAGGCCTGGTCGTGGACCGGGCCGCGGGGGCGTTGACCCCCGGAATAACCCCCAGGTAGACAAGTAGTTATCATTACCCATTCCAGCAGGACGGTAATTCCGATTTGTCTTGCTCCTGTTTGGGAGACTCGAGCAATGTTAAACCTTCGGAAACGCCGAAGAGTTACCACAAGTTACCATGTAGTCCATTTCCTCAATTTCAAAATGGTCTCCCTCCTCTCTCCTCCCGGCCGTACTGCAACAACCTCCCCATAATACACCAAATTTCGAAGGGTTAAATCAGTATCCTTCTTCGACTCATTTACATTATAAAAAATTATGCCCTATAATTTCGGAAAATGTACAAAATTTTCCACAACAGATATACCAATGTTATATTTTACATTATCCTTCAGGTTAAAATATTAACTTCATAATGAAGAAATAATCCAATGTGTGATGGGATCCATAACAAGTGTACATTAATTCCAATGAGAATGTTGTTAGTTGTGAGTCAAGAGACTTCAGTGATGACACAGAATCAGTAATGATGACACAGTCAAGCTTAGTGTCGTAAGTTAGCACCATTATGATGGCGAACGAGATGGCTTACAAAAAACGACATTATTTTAGGTTATGTTACTTTGACAACGATTTATGTAGTTGCTCAGAAAATGGTGTTTGTCATTATGTAAATTCCCCACCAATAATTGGGTTGTGCAACACAGACATTTGTATTTTCAGTCTATAGGACAAAACTTTTTTTTTTGGTAGCCACGAAAATAAAATGCAACCCAATCCAGTCTAACACAACCTTATCCAGAATATAAGTTAAATATTAAGGTTGGGTTAGGATTTTTGGTTATTAAAAGAAAAAGATTTTTCTCCATTGCTTTCAAATATAACTATCTCCATTGCACAACGTACTTAATATAATGGAATTTACATACTGAAAATCAGAGCAACTGAGGTACATAATGACTGAAGCTCCCACACAAATAACATTTTTTATAGTTTACCCACGAAATAATACTTTTTAACCCGTAAACGGTCCAAACGTATATATACGTTTTTTCAGTATTTGATAGTATGAAAAAAAAAGTAGATTTTTTTTTTTAAATTTGAAAACGTGCAAAAAAACTTTGATCTACTGTTTTTTTTGTTATATTTGAAAATATAAAAAAAAACGTAGATGTATTTTTGGAGCACTACGCATGTAAACGTAGATCTGCTTGGACCGTTTAATAGTCTACCCCCGAAAAATATCACTTTTTAATAGTTTACTAAAAAAAATAAACTTTTTAGCAGTCTTCCAGAAAAATAAGACTTTTTAATAGTTTACCCACGCAAATACCAATATACTACAACTATTACTACTGCTATTACTCTTACTACTACTAATATTACTACTATTACTACTACTGCTGCTACTACTACTACTATTACTACTGCAACTACTATTATTACTTCTACTACTACCACTACCTGTACCTTGACAACAACCTGAATTTCAGCACCCATATCCAACACATAACCAAAAAAGTATCTAAAACAGTTGGGATCCTCTCCAAGATACGATACTACGTGCCGCAAAATGCCCTTCTCACACTATACCACTCACTTATTTATCCATACCTCACCTATGCTATTAGTGCTTGGGGATCAACTGCAGCAACACACCGAAAGCCAATAATAACCCAACAAAAAGCTGCGGTAAGAATAATCACTAAATCCCATCCCTGGCAACCCCCCCCCACTCTTCATAGATCTAAACTTACTCCCTGTTCAGTACATCCACACTTACTACTGTGCAATCTACATCTACAGGACCTTAAACTCCAATAGCAACCTTGACCTAAAACGCTTTCTTGATAGTTGTGACAGAGCCCACAGGCATAACACCAGACATAAACATCTCTACGACATTCCCCGTGTCCTACTAAACCTTTACAAAAATTCGATGTATGTCAAAGGCCCTAAAATCTGGAACACCCTACCTGAGAACTCTAGAACTGCAGACACATTCATCACCTTCAAAACTACCATTAGAAAACATCTTATCTCCCTGATACACCCCGTCAACTAACTACACGAATACCACCTGGTGGTTCACACTTACACTCACTCACCCATTTGACCATAAACAGAAATATTAATCTCAATCTTAAAATAATGAATCCTATGATACTCCAATACTGAAACTATGTACTGTGCCAAAACAAAAGCATTCACATTGCTAAACTCACAAACTAGTATTTAGTCACTTAGCCATAATACCAACTTACCTCATAATTTGTAATATTTTAAAATAAAGAATTAAACTAAGTCTGCCCGAAATGCCTAGCCATGCTAGGCGTTCTAGTGGTACACTCTGTAACCGTTATTTAACTACATGTAAACCACACAACAACCAAATTCTGTAAATTCAACATTGTAATCTTTATAGAGAATAAACTTTGAATTGAACTGAATTGAATTGAACTACTACTAGTACTATCTGGAGACAGTAAGTTTACATGCTTAGTTCTCATATTCTCCACTAGAGCGAGTTACTGCGCAGGTCTAGTTCTTAAAGTTCCCTCCAGAGGTCAGGCATCATGGAAGGCCCATGCTGCCATGTCTCTCACTTCTTGACCGGCGGTCCTTCTCTCAGCATCTTCCCTCCCCGGTGATCCTTCTCTCAGCATCTTCCCTCCCCGGTGATCCTTCTCTCAGCATCTTCCCTCCCCGGCGGTCCTTCTCTCAGCATCTTCCCTCCCCGGTGATCCTTCTCTCAGCATCTTCCCTCCCCGGTGATCCTTCTCTCAGCATCTTCCCTCCGCGGTGATCCTTCTCCCAGCATCTTCCCTCCCCGGTGATCCTTCTCTCAGCATCTTCCCTCCCCGGCGATCCTTCTCTCAGCATCTTCCCTCCCAGGTGATCCTTCTCTCAGCATCTTCCCTCCCCGGCGATCCTTCTATCAGCATCTTCCGTCCCCGGTGGTCCTTCTCTCAGCATCTTCCCTCCCCGGTGATCCTTCTCTCAGCATCTTCCCTCCCCGGTGATCCTTCTCTCAGCATCTTCCCTCCCCGGCGATCCTTCTATCAGCATCTTCCCTCCCCGGTGGTCCTTCTCTCAGCATCTTCCCTCCCCGGTGGTCCTTCTCTCAGCATCTTCCCTCCCCGGCGGTCCTTCTCTCAGCATCCAGCCCCTCATGGAAGGTTCCTTGATGTTGGTGAGGGGCTCTTGATTTAGGGAATTGGATCTGTGCTCCAGTTCCCCGAATTAAGCCTGAATGCCTTCCACATCCCCCCCTCCCCTGGGCGCTGTATAATCCTACGGGTTTAGCGCTTCCCCCTTGGTTATAATAATAATAATAATTCTCTCAGCATCTTCCCTCCCCGGCGGTCATTCTCTCAGCATCTTCCCTCCCCGGCGATCCTTTTCTCAGCATCTTCCCTCCCCGGCGATCCTTCTCTCAGCATCTTCCCTCCCCGGCGATCCTTCTCTCAGCATCTTCCCTCCCCGGTGATCCTTCTCTCAGCATCTTCCCTCCCCGGCGGTCCTTCTCTCAGCATCTTCCCTCCCCGGTGATCCTTCTCTCAGCATCTTCCCTCCCCGGTGATCCTTCTCTCAGCATCTTCCCTCCCCGGTGATCCTTCTCTCAGCATCTTCCCTCCCCGGCGATCCTTCTCTCAGCATCTTCCCTCCCCGGCGATCCTTCTCTCAGCATCTTCCCTCCCCGGCGATCCTTCTCTCAGCATCTTCCCTCCCCGGCGATCCTTCTCTCAGCATCTTCCCTCCCCGGCGATCCTTCTCTCAGCATCTTCCCTCCCCGGCGATCCTTCTCTCAGCATCTTCCCTCCCAGACTAGCTGAGGCACACCTCACACTGCTCGCTGTCAAACCAACAGTATACCTGGAAAGGGTTTCGGGGGGTCAACGCCCCCGCGGCCCGGTCTGTGACCAGGCCTCATGGTGGATCAGCGCCTGATGAACCAGGCTGTTACTGTCGTATACTTCATCCTACCTCCCAGCTGCCCGACAAGTTACTAGACTACCCTAAACTCAGTGAAAACACATTACTACTGCTACTGCTACTACTACTGCTGTTACTACTGCTACTACTACTACTACTGCTGTTACTACTGCTACTGCTACTACTACTGCTGTTACTACTGCTACTACTACTACTACTTCATCATCGTCTTCTTGTAATTTTTCTTCATTCTTCTTCGTCTTCATCTTCTCTTTCTTCTATTTGTACTTCTTTGTCGTCTTGTACTGAGTTACTAACAGAGGGGAAAGGAGTCCCTTGCGTTATTAACAGAGGGGAGAAGGGTCCTCTAAGTTACTAACTGAGGAAAGAAGAGTCCCTTGAGTTACCAACTGAGGGGAGAGAAGTCCTCTGAGTTACTAAGGGGAGAGAAGTCCCCCGAGTTACTGACGAAAGAAGAGTCCCCTGAGTTACCAGCTGAGGGAAGAGAAGTCCTCTGAATTGCTAATTGGGGTAAAGAAGTTCCTTGAGTTACTGAGGGGAGAGGAGTCCCCTGAGTTACTAACAGAGGGGAGAGGAGTCCCCTGAGTTACTAACAGAGGGGAGAGGAGTCCCCTGAGTTACTAACAGAGGGGAGAGGAGTCCCCTGAGTTACTAACAGAGGGGAGAGGAGTCCCCTGAGTTACTAACAGAGGGGAGAGGAGTCCCCTGAGTTACTAACAGAGGGGAGAGGAGTCCCCTGAGTTACTAACAGAGGGGAGAGGAGTCCCCTGAGTTTCTAACAGAGGGGAGAGGAGTCCCCTGAGTTTCTAACAGAGGGGAGAGGAGTCCCCTGAGTTTCTAACAGAGGGGAGAGGAGTCCCCTGAGTTACTAACAGAGGGGAGAGGAGTCCCCTGAGTTACTAACAGAGGGGAGAGGAGTCCCCTGAGTTACTAACAGAGGGGAGAGGAGTCCCCTGAGTTACTAACAGAGGGGAGAGGAGTCCCTGAGTTACTAACAGAGGGGAGAGGAGTCCCCTGAGTTACTAACAGAGGGGAGAGGAGTCCCTGAGTTACTAACAGAGGGGAGAGGAGTCTCCTGAGTTACTAACAGAGGGGAGAGGAGTCTCCTGAGTTACTAACAGAGGGGAGAGGAGTCCCTGAGTTACTAACAGAGGGGAGAGGAGTCTCCTGAGTTACTAACAGAGGGGAGAGGAGTCTCCTGAGTTACTAACAGAGGGGAGAGGAGTCCCTGAGTTACTAACAGAGGGGAGAGGAGTCCCCTGAGTTACTAACAGAGGGGAGAGGAGTCCCTGAGTTACTAACAGAGGGGAGAGGAGTCCCCTGAGTTACTAACAGAGGGGAGAGGAGTCTCCTGAGTTACTAACAGAGGGGAGAGGAGTCCCTGAGTTACTAACAGAGGGGAGAGGAGTCCCCTGAGTTACTAACAGAGGGGAGAGGAGTCCCTGAGTTACTAACAGAGGGGAGAGGAGTCCCCTGAGTTACTAACAGAGGGGAGAGGAGTCCCTGAGTTACTAACAGAGGGGAGAGGAGTCCCCTGAGTTACTAACAGAGGGGAGAGGAGTCCCCTGAGTTTCTAACAGAGGGGAGAGGAGTCCCCTGAGTTACTAACAGAGGGGAGAGGAGTCCCCTGAGTTACTAACAGAGGGGAGAGGAGTCCCCTGAGTTTCTAACAGAGGGGAAAATAATCACAGATCGTGGAAACTGCAGACCAGAAAAGCTTTTATTTTCCAAGATTAAAAAAATAATAAAAAGTCAGTACGAGTGAAAGAAACGGAGGACGCATTAGAGGGATGCCAGGGGACACCCACGGACGCCAGGGGACACCCACGGACGCCAGGGGACACCCACGGACGCCAGGGGACACCCACGTACGCCAAGGGACTTCCAGGGACCCCACAGATGCCAGGGAACCTCCACTGACGCATGTGAAGGGACGTCGTGTGGGATCCCATGGAAATCTGGGGTCCCACACGGACGCCTGGGGCTGCCACGGACCCCTGAGGTCCTCCACGGACGCCTGGGGTAGCCACGGACGCCTGGAGCTGCCACGGACCCCTGAGGTCCCCTACGGACGCCGTGGTCATCAAGAGCGAAGAGTAATCTGCATATCAACATGGAGGTGAAAAGGCTGGAGATGGCGGAAGGAAGTGAGGGTGAGTGACGAGCCAGTCACCCAGCACAAACAAGACCATAGCCACTAAGACCACTGACTGGACCACTTGTGGTCCACCACTTGTGGTCCACCACTTGTGCACCACCACTTGTGGACCAGTATTTGTGCACCACCACTCGTGGACCAGTATTTGTGCACCACCACTTGTGGACCAGTATTTGTGCACCACCACTCGTGGACCAGTATTTGTGCACCACCACTCGTGGACTAGTGCTTGTGCACCACCACTCGTGGACCAGTATTTGTGCACCACCACTCGTGGACCAGTATTTGTGCACCACCACTCGTGGACCAGTGCTTGTGCACCACCACTCGTGGACCAGTACTTGTGCACCACCACTCGTGGACCAGTATTTGTGCACAACCACTCGTGGACCAGTATTTGTGCACCACCACTCGTGGACCAGTATTTGTGCACAACCACTCGTGGACCAGTATTTGTGCACCACCACTCGTGGACCAGTATTTGTGCACCACCACTCGTGGACCAGTATTTGTGCACCACCACTCGTGGACCAGTATTTGTGCACCACCACTCGTGGACCAGTATTTGTGCACAACCACTCGTGGACCAGTGCTTGTGCACCACCACTTGTGGATCACCACTTTAGGACCACCACTTCTGGTCCACCCTTTGTGGACCAACCTTTGAGGATCACCCTTTGCTACCTACCTTATTAAAAAATCACCCTTTGAAGAACAACCCGCCCCCTCTTTATGAGGATACCCTTTTTAGGCCACCCTTTGTGGACTGCGCTTCGAGGATCATCCTGTGAACACCATCCTTTTGAGGATCACCCTTTGAGGATCACACCCTTTGAAGATCACCCTTTGAGGATCACACCCTTTGGGGATCACCTTACTAGAATCACCCTTTGAAGATCACCCTTTAAGGGTCACCCTTTCAAGATCACCCTTTGAGGTTCACCCTTTGAGGATCACCCTTTGAGGCTCACCCTTTGAGGCTCACCCTTTGAGGTTCACCCTTTGAGGCTCATGCTTTGAGGCTCACCCTTTGAGGCTCACCATTTGAGGCTCACCCTTTGAGAGTCACACTTTGAGGCTCACCCTTTGAGGCTCACCCTTTGAGAATCACCCTTTGAGGCTCACCCTTTGAGGCTTACCCTTTGAGGCTCACCCTTTGAGGTTCATCCTTTGAGGCTCACCCTTTGAGGCTCACCCTTTGAGGCTCACCCTTTGAGGATCATCCTTTGAATCTCATCCTTTGAGGCTCACCCTTTGAGGTTCACCTTTTGAGGCTCACGCTTTGAGGCTCACCCTTTGAGGCTCACCCTTTGAGGCTCACCCTTTGAGAATCACACTTTGAAGCTCACCCTTTGAGGCTCACCCTTTGAGGCTCACCCTTTGAGGCTCACCCTTTGAGGCTCGCCCTTTGAGACTCACCCTTTGAGGCTCACCCTTTGAGGCTCACCCTTTGAGGATCACCCTTTGAGGCTCACCCTTTGAGGATCACCCTTTGAGGCTCACTCTTTGAGAATCACCCTATGAGAATCGCCCTTCAACAGCCTCTCATCAACGAGAAAAATATTTAGTGATGGGGGGCCCCTTGCCTCCCTATCCAACTAGCGTCATCAGCAGAGGCGCTAACCTCCATCAGCACATAGAACCAACTGCAGAGTCTAGGGGAGGGGGAAAGGGGAAGGGAAGGGAGGAAAGGGAGGATAGGGAGGAGAGAATGAGGCTAGAGGGTAGAGGGGAAAGGTAGGTTCACTGGGATGGGTATAGGGAGGCTAGAGGAGAGAGGTAAAGTACAACACTTAAAACTATTCTCTCTCGCTGTTTCTCAGTGATTCCCAGACAGGTATCCCTCTATTTCAAAACTCTAGACTCCTGTTCCTAAATGATCCCAGACAGGTATCCCTCTATTTCAAAACCCAGGCCCCTGTTCCTTAATGATCCCAGACAGGTATCCCTCTATTTCAAAACTCTAGACTCCTGTTCCTAAATGATCCCAGACAGGTATCCCTCTATTTTAAAACCCAGGCCCCTGTTCCTTAATGATCCCAGACAGGTATCCCTCTATTTCAAAACTCCAGACTTCTGTTCCTTAATGATCCCAGACAGGTATCCCTCTATTTCAAAACTCTAGACTCCTGTTCCTTAATGATCCCAGACAGGTATCCCTCTATTTCATAACTCTAGACTCCTGTTCCTTAATGATCCC
The DNA here is from genome assembly GCF_038502225.1 of Cherax quadricarinatus. Taxonomy (NCBI): domain Eukaryota; kingdom Metazoa; phylum Arthropoda; class Malacostraca; order Decapoda; family Parastacidae; genus Cherax; species Cherax quadricarinatus. The sequence goes on from NC_091296.1 coordinate 63,409,169, forward strand.
AGACAGGTATCCCTCTATTTCAAAACTCCAGACTTTTGTTCCTTAATGATCCCAGACAGGTATCCCTCTATTTCAAAACTCTAGACTCCTGTTCCTTAATGATCCCAGACAGGTATCCCTCTATTTCAAAACTCCAGACTTCTGTTCCTTAATGATCCCAGACAGGTATCCCTCTATTTCAAAACTCTAGACTCCTGTTCCTTAATGATCCCAGACAGGTATCCCTCTATTTCAAAACTCTAGACTCCTGTTCCTTAATGATCCCAGACAGGTATCCCTCTATTTCATAACTCTAGACTCCTGTTCCTTAATGATCCCAGACAGGTATCCCTCTATTTCAAAACTCTAGACTCCTGTTCCTTAATGATCCCAGACAGGTATCCCTCTATTTCAAAACTCCAGACTTTTGTTCCTTAATGATCCCAGACAGGTATCCCTCTATTTCAAAACTCTAGACTCCTGTTCCTTAATGATCCCAGACAGGTATCCCTCTATTTCAAAACTCTAGACTCCTGTTCCTTAATGATCCCAGACAGGTATCCCTCTATTTCAAAACTCCAGACTCCGGTTCCTTAGTAATCCCAAACAGGTACATCCCTATTCCAGAATCCCACGACACTGAATGGTCGTACAGAGGAGAGGGAGAGGATAAGGGAGATAGGATAAGGCGAATAAGTGCCAAGGAATAGGAAGGACACAAGCGATGTGGTGGGAGGGGGAGGGTTGGGGATGACTTCCTCCTTCCCCATTCCCCTTCCCTCCTCCCCCTTCCCCCCCTCCCCAAGGCCACTACCGTCGACTCCTGGTAATATCCAATTTGCAGTTTAGAGATCACGAAAGGCACGAAGGTTGAAAATGAGGAAAAGGAGTAAGAAAAGAATGGGGAAGCGGAGGAGGATGAGGAGGGCGCTGAGAAAGGAAGAGGAGAAATAAGGAAGTGGATGCGAGAAGTAAGAAAGGAAAAGGAAAAGGAAGAGGAAGTGAAGGGGGAAGTAAGACAGGAAAAGGAAGTGGAGGAGGACACTAAGATAGGAAAAGGTCAACCAGACTGTTACTGTTGGCCGCACGTAGTCCAACGTACGAACCACAGCCCGGCTGGTCAGGTACTGACTTTAGATGCCTGTCCAGCTCCCTCTTGAAGACAGCCAGGGGTCTGGAAGACAGCCAGGGGTCTGGAAGACAGCCAGGGGTCTTGAAGACTGCCAGGGGTCTATTAGTAATCCCCCTTATGTATACTGGGAGACAGTTGAACAGTCTTGGGCCCTTGACACTTACTGTATTGTCTCTTAGTGTACTCATGACGCCCTTACTTTTCATTGGGGGGAAGTCGCATCTCCTGACCAGTCTTTTGCTTTCGTAGGGAGTGATTTCCGTGTGCAGATTTGGGACTAGTTCCTCTAGGATTTTCCAAATGTATATTATCATGTATCTTTCTCGCCTGCGTTCCAAGGAGTACAGGTCAAGGGATTTTCTCGAGTTTTTCATAGCGGAGTAATTGAAATTTGTCCGCTTGGAGGTTTGTAGTGTCCTCAGTGGATGACACTGTCATGCAAATTCTGGTATTTTGATAGTGCCAAGCACCTCGAGTGAGTGCCAACTGTCACTCACCTGTATGACGTCACGTAAGGGGGGCGTCCGCTTGGAGGTTTGTAGTGTCCTCAGTGGATGACACTGTCATGCAAATTCTGGCATCATCAGCAAAGGAGGATTCTGTGCTGTGGCTTAGATCTCTGTCTGTGTCAGATATGAGGATGAGGAACACGATGGGAGAGAGTACTTTGCCTTGTGGAACAGAGTTATTCACTGCAGCCGCCTCCGACTTTACTGTGTCTACTATTACTCTTTGTATTCTGTTTGTTAGGAAGTTATAGATACATCTATACACCTTTCATGTTATTCCTTTATCACGCATTTTGTGTGCTATTACACCATGATCGCACATGTCGAAGGGTCTCGCAAAGTCTGTGTATACTTTATTTACATTTTATTTGTCCTCCAGAGCATCCTAGACCATGCCATAGTAGTCCAGTAGTAGGGACTGACAGGAGCGACCTGCTCTAAACCCATGTTGCCCTGGGTTGTGCAACTGATGGGTATCTAAGTGGGTGGTAATCTTGCTTCTTATGATGTGGAACGTTAGTGCGATCGGTCTGTAAATCTTTGTAGTTACTGCCACCTTTGTGGAGTGGGGCTATTTCTGTTGTTTTTAGTGACTGGGGATGACCCCTGTGTCCATGCTTCCTCTCCAAAGAATATATATATATATATATATATATATATATATATATATATACACACACACACACAGATATACATACATAGATATGGTGCATGCGCTTGCATACACCTGGCGCATCATCAGGTTGGTAATGAGCAGACAACGAGGATATCTCAAATATTTTGATAGTGCCAAGCACCTCGAGTGAGTGACAACTGTCACTCACCTGTATGACGTCACGTAAGGGGGGCGTGCCTAGTGACCAGCAGTTGCCAGGGAGGGGCTCATACCCCCCAAATTCATCAGCATCTCCTAAACCACTCAAAATACTAATACTAATACTACTACTACTACTAATACTACTACTACTACTACTACTAATAATAATAATAATAATAATGTTTCCTTATTTTATTATAAACTAGCCATAACTTGTCCTCAATAATTCTACCTCACTTTAAGAAATACTCAATTGCCCAATTTTATTCTAAAATCCCTATTATTGCCCAATTTTGCTTTAAACTATATTGATCAAACTTATTGTAAACTTCTTTTATTGACCATTTTTATTCTATACTTTTTTAAACTAGTATTTTCAACTACAACTTTTATATCATCCTGTCTACCATCTTACTAGCATATTATAACCAAGTCATTGCCATTTTTATTTTTATCATTTTTTTATTATTCTTTTGCTACCTTAACTTGTGTATTTTATCCTGTCAATTTAAATCTAGTTATACTCTAATTCTTGTAAACAACTTATATAAAACCTTAGTGCAATTACAATTGAGAGTCTTGTGCCTTTATTATATTATTAGATTAAATCTAGTTGTACTATAGCTCATTCTAGCTCAAAACATAGACTCCACAAAAGTCATTATATTAGACCTTAGTGCAATTCAAGTGAGAGTCTTGTTCTATTTTTAATTTGTGTTTTTATATTACTAGTTTATACCTAGTTGTACTTTAGTTCATTCCAGCACAACACATAGACAACATCAACTTCATTATGTGTAGTAGTGACTATACTCTATATGACCAAAATACTCTAGCTATATACTTGTCCAAACTTCCTACCACTACAGATATCAGTACTAGAACTCAACATACAACTCAGGATATAAATAACCATAATTTAAACCTAGAAGATGATTGATCACGTTGACCCTGATCTAAACCTCCATAATCTGACACCCAATCAAAACCTATTGGAAAGTAACTGCCTTTATTACACAGCATCACAAGCCAGCACTATCATAAACAATGCTAAAAGTCTATCAGTACTTAACTACAACATCAGGTCCTTAAGCAAACACTATGATGACCTCCTGGCACTCCTTGAATCACTAAAGACACCCTTCTCCTGCATTATTCTTACTGAGACCTGGCTTAAGCAGGACACAATAGATATCTACCCTCTACCAGGATACACAGCAATTCACAACTGCAGACCAAACCAAGTTGGGGGTGGTATTGCAATCTATTACTCTAACCAATTATCTTGTATTAGCACCACTTGCTTTAGTGATGAATATGGGGAATACATTTTTGCTAATTTTACTGTAAAAAACCTTAAGACACCTATAACAATCGGTGCCATTTACCGGATACCTCACACAAACATCCCAAATTTCAGTGAGAAATTAAAGTCACTAATAACAAACAGACAAATGAATAAGCACCACCTTCTCTTAGCTGGAGACTTCAACATCAACCTTGGCATACTAGATGATCAGCCTGTGATTGATTTCATCAACAATATGAACAACACACTTCTCATACCAACAATAACTAAACCAACCAGGCTCACTGAGACAAGTGCAACCATAATAGACCACATATGGACCAATATACTAGCCCCCCTTAAATCAGGGATAATCACAGATAGCACTACAGACCACTACCCTACCTTCCTCCTGACAAACATTAGTAAACTACCACTTGAATACAACAAAGTCTCATTTAGACTCCATGATGAGGCCTCAATAAGGAAGTTCACAGTTGACCTAGAGACTGTTGACTGGCCTACAGAATTCTCCAAGGCCAATGGTATTGATGACTGGACAGACATTTTTCTTAACAAATTACTTAGATTATACAACAAACATTGTCCTATAAAAACGAAACAGATCACAAACAAACGGCTTGGTTGCCCATGGCTAACCAGCACCATTCTGAAATCCATTGACAAGAAACACCGATATATGAAAAGCAATATAGACAGGGCTTAATACACAAAGATATTCTTAAACACTATTCATCAGTTCTCACCAAAGTGATAAAAAAAGCCAAACAACTATACTACTCCAGTAGATTCACAGACACTAGAGGAGATATAAAAAAGACCTGGAAAACACTCTCTCAGATTCTAGGGACCCACAAACTGAAAAAAACCAAGAATATTGTCCTAACTAAATCTAATGAAACACCACTACATCCCACTGACACAGCTAACAAGATAAACGACTTCTTCTCAACCATAGGATCTAATCTCGCCAATAAAATCCCATGTACCAATGCCCATGCCGAGGACTACCTAGATGGGAATTTCCCAAATTCCTTCTATCTTGCACCAACTGAGCCCACGGAAGTCACTGAGATTATAAAGTCACTTAAAAATAACTCAGGGAATCTGTCTCACGTCCCATCATTATTGTACAAGCGAGCGGCCCATGTCCTTTCGCATGCTATTTCATTACTTTTTAACAAGTCACTAGAAACTAGCACCTTCCCGAAACTACTCAAGATGGCGAGGGTTACACCAATACATAAAGGTGGTGACCCTACAGACTTAAACAACTATAGGCCAATATCAAACTTACCATTGCTATCCAAAATCTTTGAGAAACTCGTGCACAGGAGACTATATTCATTTATAACTACACAAAACATACTCAACCCCTGCCAATTTGGATTCAGGAAAAATAAAAGCACTAATGATGCAATCATAAAAATGCTAGATCTGCTTTACACAGCATTGGAAAATAAGGAATATCCACTAGGAATTTTTATTGACCTAAGAAAAGCTTTTGACACAGTAGACCACGACATTCTACTCCACAAACTTGACCATTACGGTATAAGAGGCCATGCGCTTGCTTATTTCAAATCTTACCTTACTAATAGGTATCAGTATGTCACCATTAAAGACACAGCATCAACAACACGGCCACTTGATACTGGAGTTCCGCAGGGAAGTGTCCTTGGACCCCTGCTCTTCCTCATATACATCAATGATCTTCCAAAAGTATCCCAACACCTGAAACCCATTCTCTTTGCTGACGACACGACTTATGTCATCTCTCACTCTAATCTTGCCACCCTCAACACCATTGTTAACGAGGAGCTGATCAAAATATCGACTTGGATGACAGCCAATAAACTTACGCTTAACACTGACAAAGCCTACTATATTATGTTTGGTAGCAGAGCAGGAGATGCACAAATTAACATTAAGACCGACAACACTCTAATTACCAGACATAATGAGGGCAAATTCCTAGGCCTATACCTTGACAACTACCTGAATTTCAGCACCCATATCCAGCATATAACCAAAAAAGTATCCAAAACGGTTGGGATCCTCTCCAAGATACGATACTACGTGCCGCAAAATGCCCTTCTCACACTATACCATTCACTTATATATCCATACCTCACCTATGCTATCTGTGCTTGGGGTTCAACTGCAGCAACACACCGAAAGCCAATAATAACCCAACAAAAAGCTGCAGTAAGAATCACTAAATCCCATCCCTGGCAACACCCCCCCCCCCCCCCCACTCTTCATAGATCTAAACTTACTCCCTGTTCAGAACATCCACACTTATTACTGTGCAATCTACATCTACAGGACCTTAAACTCCAATATCAACCTTGACCTAAAACGCTTTCTTGATAGTTGTGACAGAACCCACAGGCATAACACCAGACATAAACATCTCTACGACATTCCCCGTGTCCGACTAAACCTTTACAAAAATTCAATGTATGTCAAAGGCCCTAAAATCTGGAACACCCTACCTGAGAACTCTAGAACTGCAGACACATTCATCACCTTCAAAACTACCATTAGAAAACATCTTATCTCCCTGATAAACCCCATCAACTAACTACACGAATACCACCTGGTGGTTCACACTTTCACTCACTCATTTGACCATAAACAGAAATATTAATCTCAATCTTAAAATAATGAATCCTGTGATACTCCAATACTGAAACTATGTACTGTTCCAAAACAAAAGCATTCACATTGCTAAACTCACAAACTAGTATTTAGTCACTTAGCCATAATACCAACTTACCTCATAATTTGTAATATTTTAAAATTAAGATTTAAACTAAGTCTGCCCGAAATGCCTAGTGGTACACTCTGTAATCATTATTTAACTACATGTAAACCACACAATAACCAAATTCTGTAAACTCAGCATTGTAATCCTTATAGAGAATAAACTTTGAATATGAATTTGAATTTGATTGTGAGTCTGTCTCCCCACAGACACACGCAGTCACATTTCCTTTCTTACCCAACACCGAACCACTCTCCAGGTATACTCCATACCCATGGTGTGGATGGTAGTTGAAGGATTACCCGGGCCGGGAGAATACCGGCGAATAAAAAAAAAAAAAAAAAAAAGGATTACAGAGGCACATAATGGGTCCAGTGACTGTACCTCAACATTACAGAGGCACGTAATGGGTCCAGGGAATGTACCTCAACATTACAGAGGCACATAATGGGTCCAGAGACTGTACCTCAATATTACAGAGGCACATAATGGGTCCAGAGACTGTACCTCAACATTACAGAGGCACATAATGGATCCAGGGACTGTACCTCAACATTACAGAGGCACATAATGGGTCCAGAGACTGTATCTCAACATTACAGAGGCACATAATGGGTCCAGAGACTGTATCTCAACATTACAGAGGCACATAATGGGTCCAGAGACTGTATCTCAACATTACAGAGGCACATAATGGGTCCAGAGACTGTACCTCAACATTACAGAGGCACATAATGGATCCAGGGACTGTACCTCAACATTACAGAGGCACATAATGGGTCCAGAGACTGTATCTCAACATTACAGAGGCACATAATGGGTCCAGAGACTGTATCTCAACATTACAGAGGCACATAATGGGTCCAGAGACTGTACCTCAACATTACAGAGGCACATAATGGATCCAGAGAATGTATCTCAACATTACAGAGGCACATAATGGGTCCAGAGACTGTACCTCAACATTACAGAGGTACATAATGGGTCCAGAGACTGTATCTCAACATTACAGAGGCACATAACTGCTCCAGGGGCTGGTGGTGAACTATTTACATGTTTGTATCTGGTCACACTCGTAAGAGTTATATATGTGGTCATGAATTGAGTCACAAAAGAAAAAAATAACGTTGAAGAAAATTTGGAGACGATGAGCTCTGGCAACTCCAAGAGTCATTAATAGAAAACGCAATCGGTTTTCATCCAAAGAAAACGACCGTCGCTCACTTGTTTACGGGAGAACTATAACATCCTGCATCAACTTATGAGAGACAAGATTTTGTTCAATTCAAGTTTATTCTCTATAAGGGTTACAATGTGAGGTTTACAGGTTTCGGGTATTGTGTGGTTTACATGTTATAAAATACTAATTACAGAGGGGGCCACTAGGACGCCTAGAATGGCTAGACATTTCGAGCAGACTTAGATTAATTCTTAACATTAAATCCTTACAGATTATGGTATTAAGGCTAAGTGACTACATCATAATTTGTTTAGCAATGTGAATGCTTTTGTTTTGGCACAATACAAAGTGTCTATATTGGAGTATCATAGGCAAGCTTATGACTAGTTAGGATTTATTATTTTAAGATTAAGATTAGTATTTCTGGGTTTATAGTCAGTGGGTGAGTGAGTGTAATTGTGAACCACCAGGTGGTTATCATGTAGTTAATTGTCGGGGTGGATCAGGGAGATAAGATATTTTCTAACTGTAGTTTTGAAAGTGATGAATGTGTCTGCAGTTCTAGAGTTTTCAGGTAGGGTGTTCCAGATTTTAGGTCCTTTGAAATACATTGAATTTTTGTAAAGGTTTAGTCGAACACGGGGAATGTCATAGAGATGTTTGTGTCTGGTGTTATGCCTGTGGATCCTGTCACAACTATCAAGAAAGCATTTTAGGTCAAGGTTAATATTGGAATTTAAGGTCCTGTAGATATAGATTGCACAGTAATAAGTGTGGATGTACTGAACAGGGAGTAAGTTTAGATCTATGAAGAGTGGGGGGGTGTGTTGCCAGGGATGGGATTTAGTGATTATTCTTACTGCGACTTTTTGTTGGGTTATTATTGGCTTTAGGTGTGTTGCTGCAGTTGAACCCCAAGCACAGATAGCATAGGTGAGGTATGGATATATAAGTGAATGGTATAGTGTGAGAAGGGCAGTTTGCGGCACGTAGTATCGTATCTTGGAGAGGATCCCCACCGTTTTGGATACTTTTTTTGTTATGTGTTGGATATGGGTGCTGAAATTTAGGTTGTTGTCGAGGTATAGGCCAAGGAATTTGCCCTCATTATGTCTGGCAATTAGAGTGTTGTCGGTCTTAATGTTAAGCTGCGCAACACCTGTTCTGCTACCAAACACAATACAGTAGGTTTTGCCAGTGTTAAGTGTAAGTTTATTGGCTGTCATCCAAGTCGATATTTTGAGCAGCTCCTCGTTAACAATGGTGTTGAGGGTGGCAAGATTAGGGTGGGAGATGACATAAGTCGTGTCGTCAGCAAAGAGAATGGGTTTCAGGTGTTGGGATATGTTTGGAAGATCATTGATGTAAATGAGGAAGAGCAGGGGTCCAAGGACACTTCCCTGCGGAACTCCAGTATCAAGTGGCCGTATTAAGATAAGATTTCGTTCGGATTTTTAACCCCGGAGGGTTAGCCACCCAGGATAACCCAAGAAAGTCAGTGCGTCATCGAGGACTGTCTAACTTATTTCCATTGGGGTCCTTAATCTTGTCCCCCAGGATGCGACCCACACCAGTCGACTAACACCCAGGTACCTATTTGCTGCTAGGTGAACAGGACAATAGGTGTAAGGAAACGTGTCGGAATTTCCACCCGCCGGGAATCGAACCCGGGCCCTCCGTGTGTGAAGCGGGAGCTTTAGCCACCAGACCACCGGTGGTGGTGACATACTGATACCTATTAGAGGTTATAGGTATGTATTCTCTTCAGTCCTCTTTTATGAACCAAAAACGTAGACAAAAGTCATACTTTTTGTACGAAAGAGTATGGCTTCTATTTTTCTAAGTGTAGCGACAATTCATTTATTAGCCAATGTCTGCGAGACTCCAGTTCGAGTTATAGTACATTAACTATGTCTTGTGGATCTTTACCTTAGACTAGAAGGGCTTTGTCATCTTCATACCCCAATAGTTTACGCTTCACACTAGTGGGCAAGTCATTTACATTATACAGAATCAGTGAAGGACCCAGAATACTCCCCTGGGGAACCCCACATGTTATGGATGGGAGCTCTGACTCTGTGTTATTGACCTTGACAGTTTGCTTCATGTTGCCTAGGTAAGACTTATGCCGACAGTTTGTAGTCTCACAATATGCTGTGGTCCACTGAATATCTCTGTGGTCACTGGAGAATCCTCTGGTGTCCTGCTGTCCTTCCATAGGATACCAACCACAACAGTCTGCTAGAGCACAGACACCTACTTTCTGTTGGGTGAACGGAGGCAGCAGGTGTTGGGAGACATGCTACTAAGTCCCGCCTCACCCCGGATTAATCCGGGGGGTATCGTGTTTCCAAGCCATGCAACAAGTTGCAAAGTAAGTGTTTTAAATACTTCCACTGATTGCATTCAGTGTGATGAAACTTGAAAACAATTCCAAGTTTTACCACTGGCAAAACTTAGTAAGTTCGCTCCATTTTTTCCCCTAACCTCAGCTCAATTTCTATCCGCTAAGGCTTTTCAATTTTCACTCTTATTTTTGGACAAATTATGTATATATATTTTTTTATGACACCAGCCATCTCCCACCGAGGCAGGGTGACCTAAAAAAAGAAGAAACACTTTCACCATCACTCGTCCCATCGCTGTCTTGCCAGAGGCGTGCCGATGCTACGATTCAGATGCCTCTCCAAATTGCAATATCTCCGCCCCTCCTTCAGTGTGCAGACACTGCACTTCCTACTTCCAGGACTCAAGTCCGGCTAACCGCTTTCCTCCGAATCCCTTCATAAATGTTACCTTGCTCACAATCCTGTTGGATTTCCAAGCCCCTCGCATGCAAAACCTCCTTTACCCCTTCTCTACAACCTTTGCTAAGACGCCCTGTACCCCGTTTTCCCTCCATTACGCATTTATACGCCCTCCAAGTCATCCTATTCTGCTCCATCCTCTCTAAGTGTCCAAACTATCTCAACAAACCTTCCTCAGCCCTCTGGATAACACACACACTCACACATATAAATCGGCCAATGCTGAGCATGTTCAACTCACATTCACTCACGTCACTGTTCCCTCATTTCAACTCTCAGACCCCTCACTTCACCTCACTGACCTCTCACCTCTTAACTCACCAACGGACCTTTGCCTTTACCACCCCTCTGACCTTTCCTGTGACCTCTCTCTAGTTTGACCTTAGGGAGCTTGTGTGTCTTACAAAGCTGTGTATGTACTCACATACATATGTGTGTATGTATGTGCGTGTGTGTGTGTGTGTGTGTGTGTGTGTGTGAGAGAGAGAGAGAGAGAGAGAGAGAGAGAGAGAGAGAGAGAGAGAGAGAGAGAGAGAGAGAGAGAGAGAGAGAGAGAGAGAGCGAGAGAGAGATCATCATCCTTCACCTGTTTATTACAAGTCCTAACCCAGGATGCGACCTAACAGATACCTATTTAGTACTAGGTAACAGGGGCAGTAGACGCTACGAGACGTGCCCATTACGTCTCGCCCGGCCCAGAGCTTACACAAGTGCCTGGAAGCTGTCGTCACTCCGAGAAGCTTACCAAAGGTTGAGGAGTGAGCTTGGAGAGGCTTTCCCAGTTTGGGAAGACAGACTGGAAATTACACAGAGGACAGGTTGGGTTAGGTTAGCTTAGGTGATGACAGGTTGGGTTAGGTTAGCTTAGGTGATGACAGGTTGGGTTAGGTTAGCTTAGGTGAGGACAAGTTGGGTTAGGTTAGCTTAGGTGAGGACAGGTTGGGTTAGGTTAGCTTAGGTGATGACAGGTTGGGTTAGGTTAGCTTAGGTGAGGACAAGTTGGGTTAGGTTAGCTTAGGTGAGGACAGGTTGGGTTAGGTTAGCTTAGGTGAGGACAGGTTGGGTTAGGTTAGCTTAGATGAGGACAGGTTGGGTTAGATTAGCTTAGGTGAGGAGAGGTTGGGTTAGATTAGCTTAGGTGAGGACAGGTTGGGTTAGATTAGCTTAGGTGAGGACAGGTTGGGTTAGATTAGCTTAGGTGAGGACAGGTTGGGTTAGATTAGCTTAGGTGAGGATAGGTTGAGTTAGGTTAGCTTAAGTGAGGATAGGTTGGGTTAGGTTAGCTAAGGAGAAGTTAGATGAATCGGATCGATGCACAGCACTCAGCTATCTTCAGGGCTGAAACGTGTCGCCTTCTCAGCAGGCTTCTTCAGTCGAATGACGTCACTTTTATACTGCAGACATAGCCTTGATATAAGGTGTTCAATACCTTAGCCTTGATATAAGGTGTTCAATACCTTAGCCTTGATATAAGGTGTTCAATACCTTAGCCTTGATATAAGGTGTTCAATACCTTAGCCTTGATATAAGGTGTTCAATACCTTAGCCTTGATATAAAGTGTTCAATACCTTAGCCTTGATATAAGGTGTTCAGTACCTTAGCCTTGATATAAGGTGTTCAATACCTTAGCCTTGATATAAGGTGTTCAATACCTTAGCCTTGATATAAGGTGTTCAATACCTTAGCCTTGATATAAGGTGTTCAATACCTTAGCCTTGATATAAAGTGTTCAATACCTTAGGCTTGATATAAGGTGTTCAATACCTTAGCCTTGATATAAAGTGTTCAATACCTTAGGCTTGATATAAGGTGTTCAATACCTTAGCCTTGATATAAAGTGTTCAATACCTTAGGCTTGATATAAGGTGTTCAATACCTTAGCCTTGATATAAGGTGTTCAATACCTTAGCCTTGATATAAAGTGTTCAATACTTTAGCCTTGATATAAAGTGTTCAATACCTTAGCCTTGATATAAAGTGTTCAATACTTTAGCCTTGATATAAAGTGTTCAATACCTTAGCCTTGATATAAAGTGTTCAATACTTTAGCCTTGATATAAAGTGTTCAATACCTTAGCCTTGATATAAGGTGTTCAATACTTTAGCCTTGATATAAGGTGTTCAATACTTTAGCCTTGATATAAGGTGTTCAATACCTTAGCCTTGATATAAGGTGTTCAGTACCTTAGCCTTGATATAAGGTGTTCAATACCTTAGCCTTGATATAAGGTGTTCAATACTTTAGCCTTGATATAAGGTGTTCAGTACCTTAGCCTTGATATAAGGTGTTCAATACTTTAGCCTTGATATAAGGTGTTCAGTACTTTAGCCTTGATATAAGGTGTTCAATACCTTAGCCTTGATATAAGGTGTTCAATACTTTAGCCTTGATATAAAGTATTCAATACCTTAGCCTTGATATAAGGTGTTCAATACCTTAGCCTTGATATAAAGTGTTCAATACCTTAGCCTTGATATAAGGTGTTCAATACCTTAGCCTTGATATAAGGTGTTCAATACCTTAGCCTTGATATAAAGTGTTCAATACCTTAGCCTTGATATAAGGTGTTCAATACCTTAGCCTTGATATAAGGTGTTCAGTACCTTAGCCTTGATATAAGGTGTTCAATACTTTAGCCTTGATATAAGGTGTCCAATACTTTAGCCTTGATATAAGGTGTTCAATAATTTAGCCTTGATATAAGGTGTTCAGTACCTTAGCCTTGATTGAAGGTGCTCGGGACAAAAGAACCAGGCGAGACATGGCAGCGACATACAAGATCCCCAGAGCGCCTGAGAGGGTGAGCAAGGATAGAATGCTCGAGAGGCGGGAAACAGGTACACAAGGGAAGACAGAGATAGGCCACAGAGATGTCAGGAAGTATTAGTTTCAACCTCGGGTTAGGCGAGCATCAAGAGGCGGGGCCAGGAGCGGTGATTCGACCCCTGCAGTCATAAGTAGGTGACTGCAAACTGGCTAATAGCATAATGAGTGTGGGTGAGTGTGGGGGGAGAAAGAGTTGGGAGAGAGCGTGGGGAGAGAGCGTGGGGAGAGAGCGTGGGGAGAGAGCGTGGGGAGAGAGCGTGGGGAGAGAGTGTGGTGAGAGAGTGTGGGGAGAGAGCGTGGGGAGAGAGTGTGGGGAGTGTGGGGAGAAGAGTGTGGGGAGAGAGTGTGGGGAGAGAGCGTGGGGGAGAGCGTGGGGAGAGAGCGTGAGGAGAGAGCGTGGGGAGAGCGTGAGGAGAGAGCGTGGGGAGCGTGGGGAGCGTGGGGAGCGTGGGGAGAGAGCGTGAGGAGAGAGCGTGGGGAGAGAGCGTGAGGAGAGAGCGTGGGGAGAGAGCGTGGGGAGAGAGCGTGAGGAGAGAGCGTGGCGAGAGAGCGTGAGGAGAGAGCGTGGGGAGAGAGCGTGTGGAGAGAGCGTGAGAAGAGAGCGTGGGGAGAGAGCGTGAGAAGAGAGCGTGAGGAGAGAGCGTGGGGGGAGAGAGAACGTGGAGGAGAGAGAACGTGAGAAAATAGCAGGAGGAGAGAGCGTAGAGAGAACGTAGGGAGAGAGAGCATAGAGAGAACGTGAGGAGAGAGAACATAGAGAGAACGTGGGGAGAGAGAGAACGTGGGGAGAGGGAGAACGTGGGGAGGTAGAGCATGGGAAGAGAGAGTGTGGAGAGAGAGAGAGCGTGGGGGAAAGAGTGTGGGGAGAGAGAGTGCGTGGGGAGAGGGAGCGTGTGGAGAGTGCGTGGAGAGAGAAAGAGCATGGGAGAGATCGTGGGGAGATAGCGTGGGGAGGGAGAGAGCGTTTAGATCGTGCTAAAAAAAGTGAGCATGGGTGCGCACGGGAGGTGGATAGAATCCTTTGTGGGCGTGCGGGCGTGAGGCAGCCTCCACTAGGTGGGTGTCTGTGGGCGGCAATTGAGGGGGAGGCGAGTATAGGCGTGGGCTTCCGAGAGGACGCGTGGTTGGAGTGAGAGAGGCGTGGGGAAGGGAGTAGGAGGTGGGCGGGAGGAGGGCGTGGAGAGGGGCAGGAGGGCGTGGGTGTGAGATCAATAGCAGCGTGGGCGGTACTAGGGAGTGCTGCACCTGCTACACACACACACACACACACACACACACACACACACACACACACATACACACACGCACGTGTACACAAACACACACACACACATGTACACAGACACGCACGTAAACACATGCACACATACAGCATACATGTACACACACATTCGCACACATGTGCTATGAATCGACCCCTGCAACAACATATAGGTGAGTACATGTACAAGCACACACACACATATGCATACATGTATACATTCAAACACACACACAGAGGTGCCTGGAGGGGCCAGGAGCTATGACTCGACCCCTGCAACCACAACTACATGAGTACATACATACATACACACACACACACACACACCCACACATGTATAGTATGCAAAGTCATGGAGAAGATTATCAGGAGAAGAGTGGTGGAGCACCTAGAAAGGAATGATCTTATCAACAACAACCAGCACTGTTTCAGGGACGGGAAATCCCGTGTTACAAACCTACTGGAGTTCTATGACAGGGTGACAGCAGTAAGCCAAGAGAGAGAGCGGGGTGGGTTGATTGCGTTTTCTTGGACTGCAAAAAAGGCTTTTGACACAGTTACACACAAGAGATTAGTGCAAAAGCTGGAGGACCAGGCAGGGATAACAAGAAGGACACTGCAGTGGATCAGAGAACAGCTGACAGAGAGGCAACAACAAGTCATGGTACGTGACGAGGTGTCAGAGTGGGCGCCTGTGACGAGTGGGGTTCCACAGGGGTCAGTCCTAGGACCGGTGACGGAAGGAATAGACTCAGAAGTGTCCTTGTTTGCAGATGATGTGAAGTTAATAAAAGGAATTCAATCGGATGAGGACCAGGCAAAACTACAAAGGGATCTGGACAGACTGCAGACATGGTCTAGAAAATGGCTCCTGGAGTTAAACCCCACCAAGTGCAAAGTCATGAAGATTGGGGAGGGGAAAAGAAGACCGCAGACAGAGTACAGTCTAGGAAGGCAGAGATTACAAACCTCACTCAAGGAAAAGGATCTTGGGGTGAGTATAAGACCAGGAACATTTCCTGGAACTAAGGGGGATGTCCTACGAAGATAAGTTAAGGGAAATCGACCTGACGACACTGGATGACAGGAGGGAAAGAGGGGATATGATAACAACATATAAAATACTGAGAAGAATCGACAAGGTGGTCAGAGACAGGATTTTCCAGAGATGGGACACAGCAACAAAGGGACACAATTGGAAGTTGAAGACTCAGATGAATCACAGGGATGTTAGGAAGCATTTCTTCAGTCACAGAGTTGTCAGGAAATGTTGTCAGGTCTGGAAAGTGATGTAGTGGAGGCAGGATCCATACATAGCTTTAAGAAGAGGTATGATAAAGATCATGGAGCAGGGAGAGTGACCTAGTAGCGACAAGTGAAGAGGCGGGACCAGGAGCTGTGACTCGACCCCTGCAACGACAACTACGTTAGTACACACACACGCACACACACACACACACACACACACACACACACACACACACACACACACACACACACACACACAAGAAAGACAGGGCTGGGTGGACTGAGTTTTCTTGGACAGTAGAAAAGCATTTGATAGAGTACTACTCCAGATATTACTCCGGGAATTAGAAGAAGGGTTAAAAGGGAGAGTGTTACAGTGTCAAGGATACCTGTATGACAGAAGGGATCGGTGTTGGGACCACTGCTGTTTCTAGCATACATGAATGACCTACCAGAAATGATTGAGTCTTGTGTGTCACTGTTTGCTGACGATGTAATATTAATGAGAAGAATAAGAACAGGAGAGGACAGTGATAAACTGCACAGAGACTTGAACAGAGTGAAGATGTGGTCAAACAAGTAGTTTATCGAGTTGAACCCAAGTAAATGTAAAATCATGCATTTTGTAGGAGAGGGCAGATCGGACACAGAGTACAGCATGGGTGGAGAGTAGCTGCAAATATCAGAGTTAAAAAGACCTGGGAGTGAATACAACACCTAGCATATCTCCAGACATAACATAAACCGTATAGCGGCAACAGTATATGCAACATTAGCAAACCTGGTCAGGTACGTTCAAAAACTCCAAAAAGGTCTAAAGGTTTGCAACCAGACTAGTACCAGAACTTTAAGATTGAACAAACTGAATATGACGACCTTGGCGTAGATGAGCATTAAGGGAGATACGATTACAACATACAAAATTTTAAAGAGGAATTGACAGGGTAGACAGGAACATACTGAATTAAGAGGACCAGGATCAAGGGAAACAGGTGTTAGGTGAAGACACACAGGAGCCATAGGGATAAAAGAAAGCTCTCTTTTTTTAACTCCCATTGTGGCTGGGAAGTGGTGGTGGTAGAGGCAAACTCAATACACAGCTTCAAGAGCAGATATAATAAGGACGATAAGAAAGTAGTCTAGAAGGAGAGGACGACCAAACACAAGTAGGTGAGTAGTGTGTCTCTCTCTCTCTCGACTCAGCCATCACTGGAGGTGCAGTTTCCTCAGCCTCAGCATCTCCTGAGAAGTATCCAGTCAGCGTGGAGGGTTCACTGCAGGGTTCACTGTAGGGTTCACCGCAAGGTTCACTGCAGGGTTCACTGCAGGGTTCACTGCAGGGTTCACTGCAGGGTTCACTGTAGGGTTTACTGCAGGGTTCACTGTAGGGTTCACCGCAAGGTTCACTGCAGGGTTCACTGTAGGGTTTACTGCAGGGTTCACTGTAGGGTTCACTGCAGGGTTCACCGCAGGGTTAACTGTAGGGTTCACAGCAACAGCCATTCACAGCATTACAGCTGCTGACTACCTTTCCACGTAAACACATGTCTCTCTTTGACACACACACACACACACACACACACACACACACACACACACACACACACACACACACACACACACACACACACACACACACACATACACCAGTGAAGAGGCGGAGCCAGGAGCTGTGAATCGACCCTTGCAACCACAACTAGGTGAGTACACCTAGGGAAAGACTTAACGAGGTGTCTGGATAGAGAGCAGTTACTTAGGAGTGGGGAGGAAGTGAGAAGTATGGGAGAGGTGCGTCATGGGTCGTCTCCCACGCCAGGCTGGGACCGTGGTAGCGACGACGCTGCTGGTGGTGGTGGTGGTGGTGTTCCTGGTGGTGTTGCTGATGATGATGAGGAGGAGGATACCGCAGCATCATCAAGAACAGCAACAACAGCAGCAGCACCACCAGTACCAGCACCACCACCACCACCGGCAGCACTAACAGTTCCAACAGCACCGAGAACAGGAATAATAGCAGCACCACCAGTATCAGTATCACCAAAACCACCAGCAGCACCGCCAGCACCACCAACAGCAGCTCCAGGCGCATTACCACCACCACCATCACCACCAGTACCACCAGCATCACCAGTACCACCAGCACCACCAGCAACACAATCAGCACCACCAGCACCAGTAACGCCACCAGTAACACCAGCAGCAGCAGCGCCACCATCAGCACCACCACCAATACCACCAAGAGCACCACCACCAGAAACAGCACCACCAGTAGCACCACCAGCAGCGTCGTCACTACCACGGTCCCATCTTGACGTGGGAGACGACCCATGACACACCTCTCCCATACTTCTCACTTCCTTCCCACTCCTGCTTCTGTTACTGCTGGTACCGTTGTTAGTGCCACTGGCACAGTTGCTAGCGCCACTGGTACCGTTGCTAGTGCCACCGGTACCATTGCTAGCGCCACTGGTATTGTTGCTAGTGCCACTAGTACCGTTGCTGGAGCCACTAATACCGTTGCTAGTGCCACTGGTAATGTTAGTGCTATTGCTGACCCTCCTCACCTCTAGCTTCTCCAACGCCGTGGGACGAGGCAATTGCTTCCCCCCTCCCCCACTCCAACCCTCCACCCCCTCTCCATCCACCCCCAAAGAGAATTGTTTCCTGGCTCCCTCTCTCTTTCTCCTCTTTCTTCTTCATTCCTCGTCTTCCTTCTCAATTCTTATTTATCCACGTCCACAGGTATCCCTTTTGACCCTTTTGGGGCCTAGTTCCTAGGCCTTTTGTGTATCCATTATGCTCTTGCGCTACCATCCACAGGATGGCCATGAGGTACACAATAAACTAACCACATCGGTAGCAAATTCTAAATCTTTCACCTGTTAGTAAGAATAGAGTTACTACAATTCCTTAGTCCCCTCGTTTCTCAGTCCCCTCGTTTCTCAGTCCCCTCGTTTCTCAGCCCCCTCGTTTCTCAGCCCCCTCGTTTCTCAGTCCCCTCGTTTCTCAGTCCCCTCGTTTCTCAGTCCCCTCGTTTCTCAGTTCCCTTGTCTCTCAGTCCCCTCGTCTCTCATTCCCCTCGCTTCTCAGTCCCCTCGTCTCCCCCGGTCCATCGAAAGGCATTTTTTGTGTAAGGTGCTAAACAAGTCATGTGGACCTCTACCACAGCACCAGGAGACAGTACTACCACCTGTACCACAGCACCAGGAGACAGTACTACCACCTGTACCACAGCACCAGGAGACAGTACTACCACCTGTACCACAGCACCAGGAGACAGTACTACCACCTGTACCACAGCACCAGGAGACAGTACTACCACCTGTACCACAGCACCAGGAGACAGTACCACCACCTGTACCACAGCACCAGGAGACAGTACCACCACCTGTACCACAGCACCAGGAGACAGTACCATCACCTGTACCACAGCACCAGGAGACAGTACCATCACCTGTACCACAGCACCAGGAGACAGTACCACCACCTGTACCACAGCACCAGGAGACAGTACCATCACCTGTACCACAGCACCAGGAGACAGTACCATCACCTCTACCACAGCACCAGGAGACAGTACCACCACCTGTATCACAGCACCAGGAGACAGTACCATCACCTATACCACAGCACCAGGAGACAGTACCACCACCTGTATCACAGCACCAGGAGACAGTACCACCACCTGTACCACAGCACCAGGAGACAGTACCACCACCTGTACCACAGCACCAGGAGACAGTACCATAACCTCTACCACAGCACCAGGAGACAGTACCATAACCTCTACCACAGCACCAGGAGACAGTACCACCACCTGTACCACAGCACCAGGAGACAGTACCATCACCTATACCACAGCACCAGGAGACAGTACCACCACCTGTATCACAGCACTAGGAGACAGTACCACCACCTGTACCACAGCACCAGGAGACAGTACCATCACCTATACCACAGCACCAGGAGACAGTACCACCACCTGTACCACAGCACCAGGAGACAGTACCACCACCTGTACCACAGCACCAGGAGACAGTACCATCACCTGTACCACAGCACCAGGAGACAGTACCATCACCTGTACCACAGCACCAGAAGACAGTACCACCACTTGTACCACAGCACCAGGAGACAGTACCATCACCTGTACCACAGCACCAGGAGACAGTACCACCACCTGTACCACAGCTCCAGGAGACAGTACCACCACCTGTACCACAGCACCAGGAGACTACCATCACCTCTACCACAGCACCAGGAGACAGTACCACCACCTGTACCACAGCACCAGGAGACAGTACCACCACCTGTATCACAACACCAGGAGACAGTACCACCACCTGTACCACAGCACCAGGAGACAGTACCACCACCTGTACCACAGCTCCAGGAGACAGTACCACCACCTGTACCACAGCACCAGGAGACAGTACCACCACCTGTACCACAGCACCAGGAGACTACCATCACCTCTACCACAGCACCAGGAGACAGTACCACCACCTGTACCACAGCACCAGGAGACAGTACCATCGCCTATACCACAGCACCAGGAGACAGTACCACCACCTGTACCACAGCACCAGGAGACAGTACCACCACCTGTACCACAGCACCAGGAGACAGTACCATCACCTGTACCACAGCACCAGGAGACAGTACCATCACCTCTACCACAGCACCAGGAGACAGTACCACCACCTGTACCACAGCACCAGGAGACAGTACCACCACCTGTACCACAGCACCAGGAGACAGTACCATCACCTGTACCACAGCATCAGGAGACAGTACCATCACCTCTACCACAGCACCAGGAAACAGTACCACCACCTGTACCACAGTACCAGGAGACAGTACCATCGCCTATACCACAGCACCAGGAGACAGTACCACCATCTGTACCACAGCACCAAGAGACTGTACCACCACCTGTACCACAGCACCAGGAGACAGTACCACCACCTGTACCACAGCACCAGGAGACAGTACCATCACCTGTGCCACAGCACCAGGAGACAGTACCATCACCTCTACCACAGCACCAGGAGACAGTACCATCACCTCTACCACAGCACCAGGAGACAGTACCACCACCTGTACCACAGCACCAGGAGACAGTACCATCACCTATACCACAGCACCAGGAGACAGTACCACCACCTGTATCACAGCACCAGGAGACAGTACCACCACCTGTACAACAGCACCAGGAGACAGTACCATCACCTATACCACAGCACCAGGAGACAGTACCACCACCTGTATCACAGCACCAGGAGACAGTACCATCACCTATACCACAGCACCAGGAGACAGTACCACCACCTGTATCACAGCACCAGGAGACAGTACCACCACCTGTACCACAGCACCAGGAGACAGTACCACCACCTGTATCACAGCACCAGGAGACAGTACCACCACCTGTACCACAGCACCAGGAGACAGTACCACCACCTGTACCACAGCACCAGGAGACAGTACCACCACCTGTACCACAGCACCAGGAGACAGTACCATCACCTGTACCACAGCACCAGGAGACAGTACCATCACCTCTACCACAGCACCAGGAGACAGTACCACCACCTGTACCACAGTACCAGGAGACAGTACCATCGCCTATACCACAGCACCAGGAGACAGTACCACCACCTGTACCACAGCACCAGGAGACAGTACCATCGCCTATACCACAGCACCAGGAGACAGTACCACCACCTGTACCACAGCACCAGGAGACAGTACCACCACCTGTACCACAGCACCAGGAGACAGTACCATCACCTGTGCCACAGCACCAGGAGACAGTACCATCACCTCTACCACAGCACCAGGAGACAGTACCATCACCTCTACCACAGCACCAGGAGACAGTACCACCACCTGTACCACAGCACCAGGAGACAGTACCATCACCTATACCACAGCACCAGGAGACAGTACCACCACCTGTACCACAGCACCAGGAGACAGTACCACCACCTGTACCACAGCACCAGGAGACAGTACCATCACCTATACCACAGCACCAGGAGACAGTACCACCACCTGTATCACAGCACCAGGAGACAGTACCACCACCTGTACCACAGCACCAGGAGACAGTACCATCACCTATACCACAGCACCAGGAGACAGTACCACCACCTGTATCACAGCACCAGGAGACAGTACCATCACCTATACCACAGCACCAGGAGACAGTACCACCACCTGTATCATAGCACCAGGAGACAGTACCACCACCTGTACCACAGCACCAGGAGACAGTACCACCACCTGTACCACAGCACCAGGAGACAGTACCACCACCTGTACCACAGCACCAGGAGACAGTACCACCACCTGTACCACATCACCAGGAGACAGTACCACCACCTGTACCACAGCACCAGGAGACAGTACCACCACCTGTACCACAGTACCAGGAGACCACAGCACCAGGAGACAGTACCACTGCCCATACCACAGCACCAGGAGACAGTACCACCACTCTCACAGCACCAGGGAGACAGTACCACTGCCTATACCTACCAGCACCAGGAGACAGTACCACCACCTGTACCACAGAGGACAGTACCATCACCTGTACCACAGCACCAGGAGACAGTGCCATCACCTCTTCCAAAGCACCAGGAGACAGTACCATCACCTGTACCACAGCACCAGGAGACAGTACCACCACCTGTACCACAGCACCAGGAGACAGTACCATCGCACCAGGAGACAGTACCACCACCTGTACCACAGAACCAGGAGACAGTACCATCTCATATACCACAGCACCAGGAGACAGTACCACCACCTGTACCACAGCACCAGGAGACAGTACCATCGCCTATACCACAGCACCAGGAGACAGTACCACCACCTGTACCACAGCACCAGGAGACAGTACCACCACCTGTACCACAGCACCAGGAGACAGTACCATCACCTGTACCACAGCACCAGGAGACAGTACCATCACCTGTACCACAGCACCAGAAGACAGTACCACCACTTGTACCACAGCACCAGGAGACAGTACCATCACCTGTACCACAGCACCAGGAGACAGTACCACCACCTGTACCACAGCTCCAGGAGACAGTACCACCACCTGTACCACAGCACCAGGAGACTACCATCACCTCTACCACAGCACCAGGAGACAGTACCACCACCTGTACCACAGCACCAGGAGACAGTACCACCACCTGTATCACAACACCAGGAGACAGTACCACCACCTGTACCACAGCACCAGGAGACAGTACCACCACCTGTACCACAGCTCCAGGAGACAGTACCACCACCTGTACCACAGCACCAGGAGACAGTACCACCACCTGTACCACAGCACCAGGAGACTACCATCACCTCTACCACAGCACCAGGAGACAGTACCACCACCTGTACCACAGCACCAGGAGACAGTACCATCGCCTATACCACAGCACCAGGAGACAGTACCACCACCTGTACCACAGCACCAGGAGACAGTACCACCACCTGTACCACAGCACCAGGAGACAGTACCATCACCTGTACCACAGCACCAGGAGACAGTACCATCACCTCTACCACAGCACCAGGAGACAGTACCACCACCTGTACCACAGCACCAGGAGACAGTACCACCACCTGTACCACAGCACCAGGAGACAGTACCATCACCTGTACCACAGCATCAGGAGACAGTACCATCACCTCTACCACAGCACCAGGAAACAGTACCACCACCTGTACCACAATACCAGGAGACAGTACCATCGCCTATACCACAGCACCAGGAGACAGTACCACCATCTGTACCACAGCACCAGGAGACTGTACCACCACCTGTACCACAGCACCAGGAGACAGTACCACCACCTGTACCACAGCACCAGGAGACAGTACCATCACCTGTGCCACAGCACCAGGAGACAGTACCATCACCTCTACCACAGCACCAGGAGACAGTACCATCACCTCTACCACAGCACCAGGAGACAGTACCACCACCTGTACCACAGCACCAGGAGACAGTACCATCACCTATACCACAGCACCAGGAGACAGTACCACCACCTGTATCACAGCACCAGGAGACAGTACCACCACCTGTACCACAGCACCAGGAGACAGTACCATCACCTATACCACAGCACCAGGAGACAGTACCAACACCTGTATCACAGCACCAGGAGACAGTACCATCACCTATACCACAGCACCAGGAGACAGTACCACCACCTGTATCACAGCACCAGGAGACAGTACCACCACCTGTACCACAGCACCAGGAGACAGTACCACCACCTGTATCACAGCACCAGGAGACAGTACCACCACCTGTACCACAGCACCAGGAGACAGTACCACCACCTGTACCACAGCACCAGGAGACAGTACCACCACCTGTACCACAGCACCAGGAGACAGTACCATCACCTGTACCACAGCACCAGGAGACAGTACCATCACCTCTACCACAGCACCAGGAGACAGTACCACCACCTGTACCACAGTACCAGGAGACAGTACCATCGCCTATACCACAGCACCAGGAGACAGTACCACCACCTGTACCACAGCACCAGGAGACAGTACCATCGCCTATACCACAGCACCAGGAGACAGTACCACCACCTGTACCACAGCACCAGGAGACAGTACCACCACCTGTACCACAGCACCAGGAGACAGTACCATCACCTGTGCCACAGCACCAGGAGACAGTACCATCACCTCTACCACAGCACCAGGAGACAGTACCATCACCTCTACCACAGCACCAGGAGACAGTACCACCACCTGTACCACAGCACCAGGAGACAGTACCATCACCTATACCACAGCACCAGGAGACAGTACCACCACCTGTACCACAGCACCAGGAGACAGTACCACCACCTGTACCACAGCACCAGGAGACAGTACCATCACCTATACCACAGCACCAGGAGACAGTACCACCACCTGTATCACAGCACCAGGAGACAGTACCACCACCTGTACCACAGCACCAGGAGACAGTACCATCACCTATACCACAGCACCAGGAGACAGTACCACCACCTGTATCACAGCACCAGGAGACAGTACCATCACCTATACCACAGCACCAGGAGACAGTACCACCACCTGTATCATAGCACCAGGAGACAGTACCACCACCTGTACCACAGCACCAGGAGACAGTACCACCACCTGTACCACAGCACCAGGAGACAGTACCACCACCTGTACCACAGCACCAGGAGACAGTACCACCACCTGTACCACAGCACCAGGAGACAGTACCACCACCTGTACCACAGCACCAGGAGACAGTACCACCACCTGTACCACAGTACCAGGAGACAGTACCATCGCCTATACCACAGCACCAGGAGACAGTACCACCACCTGTACCACAGCACCAGGAGACAGTACCATCGCCTATACCACAGCACCAGGAGACAGTACCACCACCTGTACCACAGCACCAGGAGACAGTACCACCACCTGTACCACAGCACCAGGAGACAGTACCATCACCTGTGCCACAGCACCAGGAGACAGTACCATCACCTCTACCACAGCACCAGGAGACAGTACCATCACCTCAACCACAGCACCAGGAGACAGTACCACCACCTGTACCACAGCACCAGGAGACAGTACCATCACCTATACCACAGCACCAGGAGACAGTACCACCACCTGTATCACAGCACCAGGAGACAGTACCATCACCTATACCACAGCACCAGGAGACAGTACCACCACCTGTATCACAGCACCAGGAGACAGTACCACCACCTGTACCACAGCACCAGGAGACAGTACCATCACCTATACCACAGCACCAGGAGACAGTACCACCACCTGTATCACAGCACCAGGAGACAGTACCATCACCTATACCACAGCACCAGGAGACAGTACCACCACCTGTATCATAGCACCAGGAGACAGTACCACCACCTGTACCACAGCACCAGGAGACAGTACCACCACCTGTATCACAGCACCAGGAGACAGTACCACCACCTGTACCACAGCACCAGGAGACAGTACCACCACCTGTACCACAGCACCAGGAGACAGTACCACCACCTGTGCCACACCACCAGGAGACAGTACCACCACCTGTACCACAGCACCAGGAGACAGTACCACCACCTGTACCACAGCACCAGGAGACAGTACCACCACCTGTACCACAGCACCAGGAGACAGTACCACCACCTGTACCACAGCACCAGGAGACAGTACCACCACCTGTACCACAGCACCAGGAGACAGTACCACCACCTGTACCACAGCACCAGGAGACAGTACCACCACCTGTACCAC
The DNA here is from genome assembly GCF_038502225.1 of Cherax quadricarinatus. Classification (NCBI taxonomy): domain Eukaryota; kingdom Metazoa; phylum Arthropoda; class Malacostraca; order Decapoda; family Parastacidae; genus Cherax; species Cherax quadricarinatus. The sequence continues at coordinate 63,435,326 of NC_091296.1, forward strand.
AGCACCAGGAGACAGTACCACCACCTATACCACAACACCAAGAGACAGTACCACCACCTGTACCACAGCACCAGGAGACAGTACCACCACCTGTACCACAGCACCAGGAGACAGTACCACCACCTGTATCACAGCACCAGGAGACAGTACCACCACCTGTACCACAGCACCAGGAGACAGTACCACCACCTGTACCACAGCACCAGGAGACAGTACCACCACCTGTACCACAGCACCAGGAGACAGTACCACCACCTGTACCACAGCACCAGGAGACAGTACCACCACCTGTACCACAGCACCAGGAGACAGTACCACCACCTATACCACAACACCAAGAGACAGTACCACCACCTGTACCACAGCACCAGGAGACAGTACCACCACCTGTACCACAACACCAAGAGACAGTACCACCACCTATACCACAACACCAAGAGACAGTACCACCACCTGTATCATAGCACCAGGAGACAGTACCACCACCTGTATCATAGCACCAGGAGACAGTACCACCACCTATACCTCAACACCAAGAGACAGTACCACCACCTATACCACAACACCAAGAGACAGTACCACCACCTGTATCATAGCACCAGGAGATAGTACCACCACCTGTACCACAGCACCAGGAGACAGTATCACCACCTGTACCACAACACCAAGAGACAGTACCACCACCTGTACCACAGCACCAGGAGACAGTACCACCACCTGTACCACAACACCAGGAGACAGTACCACCACCTGTACCACAACACCAGGAGACAGTACCACCACCTGTACCACAACACCAAGAGACAGTACCACTACCATAATGGTACTGTTAAATACTGAAAACATTTGTCTTACTGCACCTAACTCCGTTTACGACACAGGTGCTATACAAGCACAAGACGCGTCTGGAACACTGAAGAAGGTAGCACCTTACGTGTAATCTTAAGACGTATACACGTCGTATGACACATACTTAGTGAAATACAATACATGAGTGCTACTGTAAGTGGCGGACCTACATTTTTGGTGCCCCGAAACTTGAACTATTATGTGGGGCCCCTTAGCAACCACTACTTATGTGAAGGCTTACTCAGCCCTGTAACAACTTCAGTCAGTATTACTAAGGCTGGCTCCTCCTCAGGAAAATTAATGAATAGAAAAAGAACAAAAACTGACAAACATAAACACTTTATTATTTAGGAAATATAAAATATAAAACACTTAAATATGAAATATTGATCCTACATTAAAGAAAATGAAAAATGAAAAATATAAATGATATCTGAATTCAACGCTAATATATATAAAACTTGGGTGTCTGGTGTTGGTGACAACCCACCGGCTCGTTTTTCACAGAGTCTATATCCGTAAATAATCTATTCAGATGACAGGAAATCAGGTTCTTTACCGCTGCAATGATGAGGGGTTACGTCCTGATTCTTCATACATGTGCACAGGCAAGTAGATAAAACATGGGACGTCTCAGGACGATAGTCCGTCTCCTTCAATTCTACTTGTTGGTTGGCAGGTGACCCCTTCTGTCATTCCAAGCTGGAAAGAGAAACAGGTTACCCACTGCTTAAGAAATCACTCTCCATGATAAGTACAATACCTAAAAGACGTGGTGATTATTAAGACATTTAACATAGAGCAAGACTGAAAAGACTAAGTTCATTATTGGTCAAAAGTGAAGCTTTCAACCAATAAGTCCACTAGAATATGAGCAGGCATGTACTTACAGTAGTGCTGGGAGCTGTGAGTCGAGTGATTACTGTTTGGCCGGAGCCCCACACGTCACCTTTCGGGGGGGGGGGAAGAGGGAGGGGAAGGGATAGCGGGAGCTAGACTGACCCTACCTTAACAAGCAGCCGGCAATCAAACTATCACTTTCGGGGAGGGGGAAAAAGGGGGGGAATAGCGGGAGCTTGACTTACCCTACCTTAACAAGTAGCCGACAATCAAACTATTGTTACTATATACTCCCTCGCTACTCCTATCTATTGAACTTTTCCCTCACAACTTATAAAGTAGATCCAAAAATTTATAAGAAATGTGGACTAAAGTCGCTTCTGGGGCCCCTCCGGGTTTAGGGGCCCTGAAGCTTAAGCTTTATTAGTTTTATAGTAGATTAAACCCTGGCTACTGCACTGCCCACTAGCAACAAGAAAGCACTATGCAGTCGGGGAGGAGTTAAACCTTCGTCAGGAAATAGTATGATCATTCCCTTGATGGTTACAGCTGAGAACCTCTCTATCTTGTTGTCGTGTATGGGATAGGCTGTCCTGAGAGATGGTAATTCCAAAATAACAGTAACTCCAGCTATCCTGGAAGTAAGCTAGAAGCTCCTGTAGCTGATAAACCATTGCTGAAATATCTAACGATATTCACTGTGCCCCAGTGAAATCTTCCGGTTCAAGCTGACAGACTTTAACACAGTGTATGAAGCCCCGTCCTGCGTGAGACGGAAAACAGCGCAGAGAGACTTAGCCAATGAAGATATAAATCTAACGACGCCAGAAAACGTCTGATGGAGAGAGAGGGTAGATAGAATTCAGTGTCACACCGTGGCAGTCTCTCCACTCTTCACGCCTCGAAGTCGTTCGTGTAATCCCTCGGTAATGGAGTTTGTGTTGAGGACGAGGACTTCGAAGGAGCGATCAGTTGAACACCTGGAGGTGTTCTCTTAGTTGACTTAATGGTGAGTACCGGATTCGGTGGTCTGTCTGTGTGTGTGTCAATATGCTGCAGTGACTGCAGCATGGGTCACATGCTACAGTCAAGGTAACATCCACACGCACACACACACACACACACACACACACACACACACACACCTGTCCTCCACACCTGCTGTAGTTTATACTTCACACACCTGTCGACACCTGTAGTTTATACTTCACACACCTGTCCTCCACGCCTGCTTTTGTTTACACTTCACACACTTGTCTTCTACACCTGCTACTGCTTACACTACACACACCTGTCCTCCACACTTGCTACTGTTTACACTTCACACACCTGTCCTCCACGCCTGCTGTTGTTTACACTTCACAAACCTGTCCTCCTCACCTGTTGTAGTTTACATTTCACACGCCTGTCCTCCACACCTGCTGTAGTTTACACTACACACACTTGTCCTCCACACCTGCTGTAGTTTACACTACACACACTTGTCCTCCACACCTGCTGTAGTTTACACTTCACACACCTGTTCTCCACACCTGCTGTAGCTTACATTTCACACACCTGTTCTCCACACCTGCTGTAGTTTACACTACACACACTTGTCCTCCACACCTGCTGTAGTTTACACTTCACACGCCTGTCCTCCACACCTGCTATTGTTTACATTTCATACACCTGTCCTTCACACCTACTGTAGCCAAGGCAACATTCCTACATATCTGTCTTTTACACCTGCTGCAACCAGAGCAACACTTCCATACACCTGTCTTCAACTGTTCATCCCTGGCTGAGACAGTAACTCAGAGAGTGGAACATGTTAGTGAACACGTTCCTCGGTGAACACTTGTCCCAGTGATGAACACCTGTGGCTCTTAGGTATGCCTGTAACCTACACCACGCCAGGAATACTGACACGGAAGCCTGTTAAACGCTTTGCACTCTGGTAGGATTGCTAGTCTGCTCTCTCTCTCTCTCTCACTCTCTCTCTCTCTCTCTCTCTCTCTCTCTCTCTCTCTCTCTCTCTCTCTCTCTCTCTCTCTCTCTCTCTCTCTCACTCTGTCTCTCCCTCTCTCTCTTTCTCTCCCTCTCTCTCTTTCTCTTAATCTTAATCCTTAGATTTCCACTGGGGTGGAAATCTCAGGACCATTATAGTAATGGCCGGAGACGTTTCGCCCCTTGAGGCTTTATTAATCCTAATGATTAAAGCCCACAAGTGTGGGCTTCACGCTAGCTCCGCGTCCTCCAGTACTCACAGCGTGTAAAATGCTTTGCGCGTCTCCTGGCACGCATTTCTCGCGTTCAAACTTAAGCATGCCAGTGTTGTTACATACCGCCGGTGGCGGTGAGTTCACGGGAACCTGAAGACAGAGGTGTTTCCTGTACCGTTGGTGTGTAACCTTTGCTTTCCTATTCCCATCTTCATGAAGTGGGGAATTTTTGGGAGATCTGAAAGCCAGTAGCCACTTGTTGGACCATCCCTGTACTTGTTCCAGACTTTCATTGTTATCTTCTTGGACCATCTCTGTACTTGTTCCAGACTTTCACTGTTATCTTCTTGGACCATCCCTGTACTTGTTCCAGACTTTCATTGTTATCTTCTTGGACCATCTCTGTACTTGTTCCAGACTTTCACTGTTATCTTCTTGGACCATCCCTGTACTTGTTCCAGACTTTCATTGTTATCTTCTTGGACCATCCCTGTACTTGTTCCAGACTTTCACTGTTATCTTCTTGGACCATCCCTGTACTTGTTCCAGACTTTCATTGTTATCTTCTTGGACCATCCCTGTACTTGTTCCAGACTTTCATTGTTATCTTCTTGGACCATCCCTGTACTTGTTCCAGACTTTCATTGTTATCTTCTTGGACCATCCCTGTACTTGTTCCAGACTTTCACTGTTATCTTCTTGGACCATCCCTGTACTTGTTCCAGACTTTCATTGTTATCTTCTTGGACCATCCCTGTACTTGTTCCAGACTTTCACTGTTATCTTCTTGGACCATCCCTGTACTTGTTCCAGACTTTCATTGTTATCTTCTTGGACCATCCCTGTACTTGTTCCAGACTTTCACTGTTATCTTCTTGGACCATCCCTGTACTTGTTCCAGACTTTCACTGTTATCTTCTTGGACCATCCCTGTACTTGTTCCAGACTTTCACTGTTATCTTCTTGGACTATCCCTGTACTTGTTCCAGACTTTCACTGTTATCTTCTTGGACCATCCCTGTACTTGTTCCAGACTTTCACTGTTATCTTCTTGGACTATCCCTGTACTTGTTCCAGACTTTCACTGTTATCTTCTTGGACCATCCCTGTACTTGTTCCAGACTTTCATTGTTATCTTCTTGGACCATCCCTGTACTTGTTCCAGACTTTCACTGTTATCTTCTTGGACCATCCCTGTACTTGTTCCAGACTTTCATTGTTATCTTCTTGGACCATCCCTGTACTTGTTCCAGACTTTCACTGTTATCTTCTTGGACCATCCCTGTACTTGTTCCAGACTTTCACTGTTATCTTCTTGGACCATCCCTGTACTTGTTCCAGACTTTCATTGTTATCTTCTTGGACCATCCCTGTACTTGTTCCAGACTTTCATTGTTATCTTCTTGGACCATCCCTGTACTTGTTCCAGACTTTCATTGTTATCTTCTTGGACTATCCCTGTACTTGTTCAAAACATTCCTGTACTTGTTATTGCACATTGTACCATCAACGTTGATCCAAAACAAGGTACCTACTGGGTCCATTGCATCAGTTTGCAGTACAATAATCACAATATTGCACTATCTTGCTTGATCCTACTTTATCTTGTAGTTAGATTTTTCTGGAGTGAAAGATCATGTCAGAAGTATCTAAATGTAAAGTGACATGCATTCTGCGTGCATGTCACTTTATATTTGAAGTGCGGAATGCATGACATGCATTCTGCACTTTCTAAATCATCATAGACAATGTCATGTCTACTCCAAGAAGCCCCCAGCCACCGCTGCCGCCCCAGGAGCGGAGATTCGACCTTTGCAACCACAAATAGGTGAGTGCAAGAGTGTGAAAACATGCAAGGGGGAGAGTTTGGCCGCCCATACCAGGTGGTAACGACCCACAGGGAAGGGGGAAGTGGTAGTTTGACGACCCAAAAGAGTAGTGGGCGCTCATAGGGAGTAGGAAAGACCCATGGAAAGGGGCAGGGGGTTTCACAGGGGAGGGGGGGATGTTGGCCGCCCAAAGGGGGTAGTGACAGCCCAGAGGGGGAGGAGGGTTACCAACCCACAGGGGATGTGTTGTTGTTGTCAATTTTGAACGTCAAGTTCCGAACGCTGCTCACACCGAGGGTTTCTGCGCGTCGTACGTACGTCGTCGTACGTCGAGATAGCGAGGTACGACAGTGACGTAAGACTGCTCGGGTAGTTGCTGGAGAGAAAGAGAAAGGTAGAGAGAGAGAGAGAGAGAGAGAGAGAGAGAGAGAGAGAGAGAGAGAGAGAGAGAGAGAGAGAGAGAGAGAGAGAGAGAGAGAGGTATTTAATCTCTCCCTTGATTGCCTGACAAGGCAAAAACAATTAAAAATTAATATTTAAATTAACAAAACAAATTTCTGTTCCCACGAAACAATTTAACACAGCACATAGCAGCTTAACACAGCACATAGCAGCTTAACACAGCACATAGCAGCTTAACACAGCACATAGCAGCTTAACACAGCACATAGCAGCTTAACACAGCACATAGCAGCTTAACACAGCACATAGCAGCTTAACACAGCACATAGCAGCTTAACACAGCACATAGCAGCTTAACACAGCACATAGCAGCTTAACACAGCACATAGCAGCTTAACACAGCACATAGCAGCTTAACACAGCACATAGCAGCTTAACACAGCACATAGCAGCTTAACACAGCACATAGCAGCTTAACACAGCACATTAACACAGCACATAGTAGCTTAACACAGCACATAACAGCATAGCAGCTTAACACAGCACATAGCAGCTTAACACAGCACATAGCAGCTTAACACAGCACATAGCAGCTTAACACAGCACATAGCAGCTTAACACAGCACATAGCAGCTTAACACAGCACATAGCAGCTTAACACAGCACATAGCAGCTTAACACAGCACATAGCAGCTTAACACAGCACATAGCAGCTTAACACAGCACATAGCAGCTTAACACAGCACATAGCAGCTTAACACAGCACATAGCAGCTTAACACAGCACATAGCAGCTTAACACAGCACATAGTAGCTTAGCACAGCACATAGTAGCTTAACACAGCACATAGCAGCTTAACACAGCACATAGTAGCTTAACACAGCACATAGCAGCTTAACACAGCACATAGTAGCTTAGCACAGCACATAGCAGCTTAACACAGCACATAGCAGCTTAACACAGCACATAGCAGCTTAACACAGCACATAGCAGCTTAACACAGCACATAGCAGCTTAACACAGCACATAGCAGCTTAACACAGCACATAGCAGCTTAACACAGCACATAGCAGCTTAACACAGCACATAGCAGCTTAGCACAGCACATAGCAGCTTAACAGCACATAGCACTTATAGCAGCTTAACACAGCACATAGCAGCTTAACACAGCACATAGTAGCTTAACACAGCACATAGCAGCTTAACACAGCACATAGCACCTTAACACAGCACATAGCAGCTTAACACAGCACATAGCAGCTTAACACAGCACATAGCAGCTTAACACAGCACATAGCAGCTTAACACAGCACATAGCAGCTTAACACAGCACATAGCAGCTTAACACAGCACATAGCAGCTTAACACAGCACATAGCAGCTTAACACAGCACATAGCAGCTTAACACAGCACATAGCAGCTTAACACAGCACATAGCAGCTTAACACAGCACATAGCAGCTTAACACAGCACATAGCAGCTTAACACAGCACATAGCAGCTTAACACAGCACATAGCAGCTTAACACAGCACATAGCAGCTTAACACAGCACATAGCAGCTTAACACAGCACATAGCAGCTTAACACAGCACATAGCAGCTTAACACAGCACATAGCAGCTTAACACAGCACATAGCAGCTTAACACAGCACATAGCAGCTTAACACAGCACATAGCAGCTTAACACAGCACATAGCAGCTTAACACAGCACATAGCAGCTTAACACAGCACATAGCAGCTTAACACAGCACATAGCAGCTCAAACTTTCATTTGTGGTCACAGAGGTGCCTATGCTAACCTTCCTATGGTGTAGAAATATACCTAGTTGGACGAATCTTATTGTGGCTAGCTGGTCTAGTGTCTAACGCGACGGTCTGGATTTTTGAGACTCTTTGACCACGGGTTCTAACCCCGTCCGTGGTATGGTTTGTTTGCAATCGTGCCATTACGATTTTGTGAGTCAAATATTGCTGACAATAGAAAAATACCAGCGCCATAATCCACGCACAAATAATTTAACAAACACAAAAACAAACAAATTAAAAAAAAGAACACTGTAACACCCTGACACACGTCACGACGTGTTAAGACGCGTCTGAAGAACGTTGCCATCACCACGGTGCATTTTTACGTCACTAAGAGTACACGGTTAAAGGAGTTTAAGCCTGTCGACTACACGAGGATGATGAAAGCTCTCTTTCTCTCTCTTACACACACAGACACACACACACACACACACACACACACATATATATATATATATATATATATATATATATATATATATATATATATATATATATATCTATATATATATATATATGTCGTAAAACTGGTCAATTAGCAAGAAATCATTTAAAATTAAGTCCTTTCTAAAATTTTCTCTTATACGTTTAAAGATATATATTTTTCATTAATGTTGATGTAAAAAATTATAATTTTGCACCAAAAGGAACTTAGAAAACTTACCTAACCTTATTATAACAAGAACAATTTATTTTACCCTAACCCAACTAAATATATTTTAGAATTGTTTACAGTAATTTAATTCTAAATAAACACAGTGAAATATATTTTTTTCGTTAGGTTCAGAATGATTTTGGCGAAATTATTGCATACACAAATTTTCACTTGTCCTATATGGCAAGATGAGCGTTGCTATTTAAGCCAAGATCGCAAGTCGCAACGACATTCTGATCCTAAACAGGCGATTTCGGCCAAGCGCTTTCGTGACACTCACATTATCAAGGAACTATATATATATATATATATATATATACATATATATATATATATATATATATATATATATATATATATATATATATATATATATATATATATATATATATATGTGTGTGTGTGTGTGTGTGTATATATCATGACACACATCCATTACCTTCTTCACAGAAGCAACAAAAGATAGTCGCATCTATGACAAACAGCTATCTTAGACATCTTAAGGATTTGAAATGATAAATAGGCAAACAAAACATAGTCAGCGATGCGCTCTTGTTTACCTATCAGTGTGATAGATGACGCTGTTTACCTTTCTGTGTGATGGACGGGTCAGCGTTTTCAGTCACAAAGGTCGGTCCAGCTGGGACCAAGTGAGGAGAGTTTGACGCTTCGATCTGTTTCGGTACCCTTCCTCAGGTGATACATTCTATCCTGCCTGTTGGCATGCTTTTTATCCAGGAATCCTGCCGGTTAGCATACATGTAAACAAAAGAAAACTACCATACCTGTAAACACAAGATAACTACCATACCTCTAAACACAAGATAACTACCATACCTGTAAACACAAGATAACTACCATACCTGTAAACGCAAGATAACTACCATACCTGTAAACGCAAGATAACTACCATACCTGTAAACGCAAGATAACTACCATACCTGTAAACACAAGATAACTACCATACATGTAAACGCAAGATAACTACCATACCTGTAAACGCAAGATAACTACCATACCTGTAAACGCAAGATAACTACCATACCTGTAAACGCAAGATAACTACCATACATGTAAACACAAGACAACTACTATACATGTAAATACAAGATAACTACCATACCTCTAAACGCAAGATAACTAACATACCTGTAAACACAAGAGAACTACCATACCTGTAAACGCAACTACCATACCTGTAAACACAAGATAAAACTACCATGTCTGTAAACATAAGATAACTACCATACCTGTAAACACATGAGAACTACCATACCTGTAAACACAAGATAACTACCATACCTGTAAGCACAGGATAACTACCATACCTGTAAACACAAGATAACTACCATACCTGTAAACACAAGATAACTACCATACCTGTAAACACAAGATAACTACCATACATGTAAACACAAGATAACTACCATACCTGTAAACACAAGATAACTACCATACCTGTAAATACAAGATAACTACCATACCTGTAAACACAAGATAACTACCATACCTGTAAACACAAGATAACTACCATACCTGTAAACACAAGATAACTACCATACCTGTAAACACAAGATAACTACCATACCTGTAAACACAAGATAACTACCATACCTGTAAACACAAGATAACTACCATACCTGTAAGCACAGGATAACTACCATACCTGTAAACACAAGATAACTACCATACCTGTAAACACAAGATAACTACCATACCTGTAAACACAAGATAACTACCATACCTGTAAACACAAGATAACTACCATACCTGTAAACACAAGATAACTACCATACCTGTAAACACAAGATAACTACCATACCTGTAAACACAAGATAACTACCATACCTGTAAACACAAGATAACTACCATACCTGTAAACACAAGATAACTACCATACCTGTAAACACAAGATAACTACCATACCTGTAAACACAAGATAACTACCATACCTGTAAGCACAGGATAGCTACCATACCTGTAAACACAAGATAACTACCATACCTGTAAACACAAGATAACTACCATACCTGTAAACACAAGATAACTACCATACCTGTAAGCACAGGATAACTACCATACCTGTAAACACAAGATAACTACCATACCTGTAAACACAAGATAACTACCATACCTGTAAACACAAGATAACTACCATACCTGTAAACACAAGATAACTACCATACCTGTAAACACAAGATAACTACCATACCTGTAAACACAAGATAACTACCATACCTGTAAACACAAGATAACTACCATACCTGTAAACACAAGATAACTACCATACCTGTAAACACAAGATAACTACCATACCTGTAAACACAAGATAACTACCATACCTGTAAACACAAGATAACTACCATACCTGTAAGCACAGGATAGCTACCATACCTGTAAACACAAGATAACTACCATACCTGTAAACACAAGATAACTACCATACCTGTAAACACAAGATAACTACCATACCTGTAAACAATACAGAAGCGTAGAAATAAGGACGGTACAATAGTACACAGTTTACCTCCTCCCCCATGAGTAGATCCGGCAAACTGTCTTCTTGTACATTAAACTGTCTTCCCCTTGCACATACAACTGGATGCATGCAGAACAAGCCACATGGGGAGAGGAAATCCGTAGCTTTAGATCTTTCGCACTCTCGTGCGTCGTCAGGAGCTTTGCAATGTTGCAAGACAGCAACACATAGGAGGGGAAATTCTCTGAGGCAAGGCAGAGGGTGTCAATGACAGCCCATGACATGAGGCCTTTCGTGTTGAAATTAACACTTCATCAGGAGCTTGCAATGTTGAAAAAAGAGTAGAGAGCCCAGCCAGGTTAGTTCATGGTGGCTTGTGTTCATGCTATATCCTGGTTACCATGGTAACTTGGTTCGTGGTATCTCCTGGTTACCATGGTAACTTGTGTTCATGGTATCACCTAGTTACCATAGTAACATGGTTCATGGTATCTCCTGGTTACCACGGTGACATTCACTTCTCTAGGTGAGGGGATATATCACAGTCATTCATCACAGGAGGTTGTCAGACGAAGGGAAATCCGGCCAGCCTACACTCACTCTCTGAATACATAACGAAGTAATGATTTGCCGCCCACTTGTGAATTCCGAAAGTTGCCATTTGTCGAGGGGAAAAATCATACACACACACACACACACATACACACACACACACACACACACACACACACACACACACACACACACACATACACACACACACACACACACACACACACACACACACACAGAGGACCCAGTAGCGATCAGTGAAGAGGCGGGGCCAGGAGCTGAGTCTCGACCCCTGCAACCACAATTAGGTGAGTACAATTAGGTGAGTACACACACACACACCCATTAGCAACCAGTGAAGAGGCGGGGCCAGGAGCTAAGACTCGACCCCTGTAGCCACAAATAGATGAGTACACACACACACACACACACACACACACACACACACACACACACACACACACACACACACACACACACACACATTAAGCCTCGCTGGCATAGTTTTTCCACCATTGGTAATGAAACTACAACTCTCTGGGTGGGTTGTGGCTGAGTGGTTGAAGTATTTGCCTGGGATACAAGGCTCTCCAGCTCGAATCCCCGGGAGTATGCGGGTAAAATATCAGAGCACAGCTCAGGCTGGCTGCTATGTTGACGTTCTCCACACAAAAGGATTGTTGGATTCACGAACCCGAGAAGATCATTTGTCGTGGGTGAACTACGGTAATGTGTGTGTGTGTGTGTGTGTGTGTGTGTGTGTGTGTGTGTGTGTGTGTGTGTGTGTACTCACCTAGTTGTACTCACCTAGTTGAGGTTGCGGGGGTCGAGTCCGAGCTCCTGGCCCCGCCTCTTCACTGATCGCTACTAGGTCACTCTCCCTGAGCCGTGAGCTTTATCATACCTCTGCTTAAAGCTATGTATGGATCCTGCCTCCACTACATCGCTTCCCAAACTATTCCACTTACTGACTACTCTGTGGCTGAAGAAATACTTCCTAACATCCCTGTGATTCATCTGTGTCTTCAGCTTCCAACTGTGTCCCCTTGTTACTGTGTCCAATCTCTGGAACATCCTGTCTTTGTCCACCTTGTCAATTCCTCTCAGTATTTTGTATGTCGTTATCATGTCCCCCCTATCTCTCCTGTCCTCCAGTGTCGTCAGGTTGATTTCCCTTAACCTCTCCTCGTAGGACATACCTCTTAGCTCTGGGACTAGTCTTGTTGCAAACCTTTGCACTTTCTCTAGTTTCTTCACGTGCTTGGCTAGGTGTGGGTTCCAAACTGGTGCCGCATACTCCAATATGGGCCTAACATACACGGTGTACAGGGTCCTGAATGATTCCTTATTAAGATGTCGGAATGCTGTTCTGAGGTTTGCTAGGCGCCCATATGCTGCAGCAGTTATTTGGTTGATGTGCGCTTCAGGAGATGTGCCTGGTGTTATACTCACCCCAAGATCTTTTTCCTTGAGTGAGGTTTGTAGTCTCTGACCCCCTAGACTGTACTCCGTCTGCGGCCTTCTTTGCCCTTCCCCAATCTTCATGACTTTGCACTTGGTGGGATTGAACTCCAGGAGGCAATTGCTGGACCAGGTCTGCAGCCTGTCCAGATCCCTTTGTAGTTCTGCCTGGTCTTCGATCGAGTGAATTCTTCTCATCAACTTCACGTCATCTGCAAACAGGGACACCTCAGAGTCTATTCCTTCCGTCATGTCGTTCACAAATACCAGAAACAGCACTGGTCCTAGGACCGACCCCTGCGGGACCCCGCTGGTCACAGGTGCCCACTCTGACACCTCGCCACGTACCATGACTCGCTGCTGTCTTCCTGACAAGTGTGTGTGTGTGTGTGTGTGTACTCACTTGTATGTGGTTGCAGGGGTCGAGACTGGTGGAACATCTCCAACAGAGGAATACAACCCCTCCAAGAGGGATAGAACCCTCCAACAGAGAGATAGAAAGTCTCCAACAGAGATAGAACCCCTCCAAAAGGGATAAAACGCCTCCAACAGAGAGATAGAAAGTCTCCAACAGAGAGATATAACGCCCCCCAACAGAAGGATAGTGTTCATCAGCGAGGATAGAGGGATACCAGGCAGACCTTCCAGACAGGGATGCTGCATCAGTGCCACCCTCGCCTCTCCCTGCTTTACTGAACCTTGAAACTCTGTAATATTCAACTATATTACCAGATAAAACCTTTAATATCGCCCTCATGAAGAGGAGGAAGAGGAGGAGGAAGAGGGAGAGAAAGAGGAGAATTAAGAGGGCGAAGAGGAAGAGAACGAGGAAGAGGACAAGGAAGAGGAGGAAGAGGGAGAAGAGGAAGATGATGAAGAGGAGGAAGAAGAGAAGGAAGAGGAAGAGGGGGAAGAAGACAACAGATGCCAAGGACAGTAAGTACACTGACGAAATGTGGAGGCCACGGACGTCACGTACGGTCGCACGTACACACCCACGCAGCACCACCACTGAACGCCACCACCAATGAACGTCACGATCACTGAACGTCACCATCACTGAATGTCACCACCACTGAACGTCACCACCACTGAACGCCACGCCCAAAGTGCCCTTCTGAACGTAAGACAAGCCTAGGGGCGCGTCACAAGACACGACTCTAACGGCCGCAGTGAGTAATGGCGCTGATCAAAACGCCGGTAATTCCCGCAAGAATTCGTTTACGACCGTCGTGGCCTCTCACGTAAATATCCAGAGTGCGGATGTCAAATTCCAGCGACCGGAAAAAGAAAAAAAAGAACATTCCAGCAATCGGTCCTCTTGTGGACTATCCATCATCCGGTCCAGGAACGGACCAAAGCGCCCTGTCTAATTTGCATTTTTAGATTATGGGTTAGTTGTGAATTGTTCCAGAAACGGTATTGTGAGTTGTGAATTGTTCCAGCAACGGTATTGTGAGTTGCGAATTGCTCCAGCAACGGTATTGTGAGTTGTGAATTGTTCCAGCAACGGTATAGTGAGTTGTGAATTGTTTCAGCAATGGTACTGTGAGTTGCGAATTGTTCCAGCAACGGTATTGTGAGTTGTGAATTGTTCCAGGAACGGTATAGTGAGTTGTGAATTGTTTCAGCAATGGTATTGTGAATTGCTCCAGGAACGGTATTGTGAGTTGTGAATTGTTCCAGCAACGGTATTGTGAGTTGTGACCTGTTCCAGCAACGGTAGTGTGAATTGTGAGTTGTTTCAGCAACAGTATTGTGGGTTAGTTGTGAGTTGTTCCAGCAACAGTATTGTGGGTTAGTTGTGAGTTGTTCCAGCAACAGTATTGTGGGTTAGTTGGGTTAGTTGTGAGTTGTTCCAGCAACGGTATTGTGGGTTAGTTGTGAGTTGTTCCAGCAACAGTATTGTGGGTTAATTGTGAGTTGTTTCAGCAACAGTATTGTGGGTTAGTTGTGAGTTGTTCCAGCAACGGTATTGTGGGTTAGTTGTGAGTTGTTCCAGCAACGGTATTGTGGGTTAGTTGTGAGTTGTTCCAGCAACAGTATTGTGGGTTAATTGTGAGTTGTTTCAGCAACAGTATTGTGGGTTAGTTGTGAGTTATTCCAGCAACGGTATTGTGGGTTAGTTGTGAGTTGTTCCAGCAATGGTATTGTGGGTTAGTTGTGAGTTGTTCCAGCAACAGTATTGTGGTTAGTTGTGAGTTGTTACAGCAATAGTATTGTGGGTTAGTTGTGAGTTGTTCCAGCAACAGTATTGTGGGTTAGTTGTGAGTTGTTCCAGCAACGGTATTGTGGGTTAGTTGTGAGTTGTTCCAGCAACGGTATTGTGGGTTAGTTGTGAGTTGTTCCAGCAACAGTATTGTGGGTTAATTGTGAGTTGTTTCAGCAACAGTATTGTGGGTTAGTTGTGAGTTATTCCAGCAACGGTATTGTGGGTTAGTTGTGAGTTGTTCCAGCAATGGTATTGTGGGTTAGTTGTGAGTTGTTCCAGCAACAGTATTGTGGTTAGTTGTGAGTTGTTCCAGCAATAGTATTGTGGGTTAGTTGTGAGTTGTTCCAGCAACAGTATTGTGGGTTAGTTGTGAGTTGTTCCAGCAACGGTATTGTGGGTTACTTGTGAGTTGTTCCAACAACAGTATTGTTGTTAGTTGTGAGTTGTTCCAGCAACAGTATTGTGGGTTAGTTGTGAGTTGTTCCAGCAACGGTATTGTGGGTTACTTGTGAGTTGTTCCAACAACAGTATTGTGGTTAGTTGTGAGTTGTTCCAGCAACAGTATTGTGGGTTAGTTGTGAGTTGTTCCAGCAATGGTATTGTGGGTTAGTTGTGAGTTGTTTCGGCAACGGTATTGTGGGTTAGTTGTGAGTTGTTCCAGCAACGGTATTGTGGGTTACTTGTGAGTTATTCCAGCAACGGCAAACGAATATAACTTCAGGGATGGAAAGCTCCAGTTACACTGTATGAGAGTGTACGGTCACTTAATTTAACTTCAACAGTCATAGAACTAACTGGAACAAAGTTCACAATGAACTATCAATCATATCCTGGGAAACAGTCATGAACACTCT
Source organism: Cherax quadricarinatus (assembly GCF_038502225.1). NCBI lineage: Eukaryota > Metazoa > Arthropoda > Malacostraca > Decapoda > Parastacidae > Cherax > Cherax quadricarinatus. Next base: position 63,451,471 of record NC_091296.1, read on the forward strand.
TAAATCCTCACCAGCACCTGGAAAAGCTGTACGCCGAAGCATAGAACGTCTGCATTAAATATGTTGAAAATGATATAAAATATCATTTCGTATCATTCCAGACGATGGAGCTGAACTGTCTTTTCCAGGGTGAGGGACTGCCCACCTCAAACGCTATTTCTCCAAGGCTGAGGGACTGATTACATTATCTTCATTTCACTACTACACCTGCTGTCTCTGTATTTGACTGAAGAAGCCTACTGTGTAGGCGAAATGTTTCAACAATTAAGATGCTCACCTGTTTCATATATGAGGGAACCTAGAAGATCAGATATAGAAAGAGAATGTGCAGAAGAAGAAGAAGAAAAAGGGGAATTACTTGTAAACATGAATATGTCACAACGAAGGAGAGATAATCTCAACCGAGATTGTTATAATTTGCTGCCGAAGTGGCTCTTGCGTTGTCCTCCACAGGATGGACTGTAGCACAAGAGCATATGGATAAACAATAGGCCTAGGAACTAGGCCCATAAGGATTTACAGGAGTATGTCTGGATTTATATCTACAGTTCACTAGCAAGAACACTCAGATTCTTTGGAGAAAGAGCATGTATCTAGGTGAAATCCCAAAGGCCTTAAAGAGTGTAGATACTACTCCTTTGCATAAAGGAAGCGGTAGAACACTAGCCAAAAAATTACAGTCCAGCAGCAATGACATCACAAATTTCAAGTCTTTGAAAGAGGAATGAGACGCAAATTACAAATTTTATGGAACAGCACAACCTTCACAACCCAAACCAACATGGATTTAGAGCAGGAAGATCACGTTCGTCTCTGCTACTATACCACTACGACAGGCTTGCCGAGGCACTGGAAGATAAACAAAACACAGATATCTATATGGATTTCGCAAAAGCAGTTGACAAATACGACCATGGAATGAGTGTACCTAAACTGAGGGCGAGAGGTATAAGGAAGAAAGTAGACAAATGGATTTTCGACTTTCTGAACACAAAACGTAGCAGTAAACAGAACAAAATCCAGAATTAGCAAAATAAAAAGGTCGGTACCTCAAGGCACGGTCCTGGTGCCTTTACTCTTTCTTATCTTCACAGCGGACATAGATGAAAATGCTAGTCACAGCGTCATATCACTGCAGATGACACCAAAATAAGCAGAAAAGTCACTTTGGTAGAAGACAGAAAAACTGCAAGATATAAACAGTGTGACTTTGTCAATGGTCCAAGTCGGACCGAAACGTCGTCGTAGGCTTCTCTCTTTTATGTGCGGGTTATTTGCGTATAGAGTCTTGGGTTGGGCAGTGGAGAACAACATGACGTTCAAAGTGACAAGTGACAAGGTCCTGGAAAGAGCCAGGAGCTTTAGAGGGACACTGTATACAAAACATAAGATCATCGCCATATAGAACGAAAGGAACACTGTGAAGAACCTGGAAGTAATAACAGCAGTTCAACTTTCATGCAAAGAACACGATAAGGCAAATGTCAGACAGTCAGGAAAACGTCAGGGTGGATAATGAATGACAGCCAGAAAAACGACAGGGGTGGATAATAAATGCTTTTAAAGCAAGGGGAAATAGTGTCAATGGTGACACTGTTCAAACCGTTTTAGCTCTGCCACTTTTCTGTACAGTGCTGCCCACACATACATACATACATACATACATGCATACATACATACATGCATACATACATACATACATACATGCATACATACATACATACATACATACATACATACATACATACATACATACATACATACATACATGCATACATACATACATGCATACATACATACATGCATACATACATACATACATACATACATGCATACATACATACATACATACATACATACATACATACATACATACATACATACATACATACACACATACATACATACATACATAAATATATACATTCGTACATACATACGTACATACATACATTCATACATGCATACATACATGCATACATACATACATGCATACATACATACATACATACATACATACATACATACATACATACATACATACATGCATACATACATACATACATACATACATACATACATACATGCATACATACATAAATACATACATACATACATACATACATACATACATACATACATACATACATACATACACACTTACATACATACATACACAGCTTCAGTGTAGTCAGCTGTCAGGTGTAAGAGAAGCTGGGTATACACTGTTAATACCTCCATTATGCAAGGTTAAGGGCGGACCTAAAAGCGAGTGGAAGGGAGAGCGAATGGGTGGACGGGTGGGCGGGTAGGTGAACGAGTGGGCGGGTAGGTGAACGAGTGGGCGGGTAGGTGAACGAGTGGGCGGGTAGGTGAACGAGTGGGCGGGTAGGTGAACGAGTGAGCGGGTAGGTGAACGGGTGGACGGGTAGGTGAACGGGTGGACGGGTAGGTGAACGGGTGGGCGGGTAGGTGAACGAGTGGGCGGGTAAGTGAACGGGTGGGCGGGTAGGTGAATGAGTGGGCGGGTAGGTGAACGGGTGGGCGGGTAGGTGAACGAGTGGGCGAGTAGGTGAACGGGTGGGCGGGTAGGTGAACGGGTGGGCGGGTAGGTGAACGAGTGGGCGGGTAAGTGAACGGGTGGGCGGGTAGGTGAACGAGTGGGCGGGTAGGTGAACGAGTGGACGGGTAGGTGAACGGGTGGGCGGGTAGGTGAACGAGTGGGCGGGTAAGTGAACGGGTGGGCGGGTATGTGAACGAGTGGGCGGGTAGGTGAAAGAGTGGGCGGGTAAGTGAACGGGTGGGCGGGTAGGTGAACGAGTGGGCGGGTAGGTGAACGGGTGGGCGGGTAGGTGAACGTTTGGGCGGGTAGGTGAACGAGTGGGCTGGTAGGTGAACGGGTGGGCGTGTAGGTGAACGGGTGGGCGGGTAGGTGAACGAGTGGGCGGGTAGGTGAACGGGTGGGCGGGTAGGTGAACGAGTGGGCGGGTAGGTGAACGAGTGGGCGGGTAGGTGAACGGGCGGGCGGGTAGGTGAACAGGTGGGCGGGTAGGTGAACGAGTGGGCGGGTAGGTGAACGAGTGGGCGGGTAGGTGAACGAGTGAGCGGGTAGGTGAACGGGTGGACGGGTAGGTGAACGGGTGGACGGGTAGGTGAACGGGTGGGCGGGTAGGTGAACGAGTGGGCGGGTAAGTGAACGGGTGGGCGGGTAGGTGAACGAGTGGGCGGGTAGGTGAACGGGTGGGCGGGTAGGTGAACGAGTGGGCGGGTAGGTGAACGGGTGGGCGGGTAGGTGAACGGGTATGCGGGTAGGTGAACGAGTGGGCGGGTAAGTGAACGGGTGGGCGGGTAGGTGAACGAGTGGGCGGGTAGGTGAACGAGTGGGCGGGTAGGTGAAAGAGTGGGCGGGTAAGTGAAAGAGTGGGCGGGTAAGTGAACGGGTGGGCGGGTAGGTGACCGAGTGGGCGGGTAGGTGAACGAGTGGGCGGGTAGGTGAACGGGTGGGCGGGTAGGTGAACGAGTGGGCGGGTAGGTGAACGAGTGGGCGGGTAGGTGAACGGGTGGGCGGGTAGGTGAACGGGTGGGCGGGTAGGTGAACGGGTGGGCGGGTAGGTGAACGAGTGGGCGGGTAGGTTAACGTGTGGGCGGGTAGGTGAACGAGTGGGCGGGTAGGTGAACGAGTGGGCGGGTAGGTGAACGGGTGGGCGGGTAGGTGAACAGGTGGGCGGGTAGGTGAACAAGTGGGCGGGTAGGTGAACGAGTGAGCTGGTAGGTGAACGGGTGGACGGGTAGGCGAACGGGTGGACGGGTAGGTGAACGGGTGGGCGGGTAGGTGAACGAGTGGGCGGGTAAGTGAACGGGTGGGCGGGTAGGTGAACGAGTGGGCGGGTAAGTGAACGCGTGGGCGGGTAGGTGAACGGGTGGGCGGGTAGGTGAACGAGTGGGCGGGTAGGTAAACGGTTGGGCGGGTAGGTGAACGAGTGGGCGGGTAAGTGAACGGGTGGGCGGGTAGGTGAACGAGTGGGCGGGTAGGTGAACGAGTGGGAGGGTAGGTGAGAGTGGGCGGGTAAGTGAACGGGTGGGCGGGTAGGTGAACGAGTGGGCGGGTAGGTGAACGGGTGGGCGGGTAGGTGAACGGGGGGGCGGGTAGGTGAACGAGTGGGCGGGTAGGTGAACGGTTGGGCGGGTAGGTGAACGAGTGGGCGGGTAGGTAAACGGTTGGGCGGGTAGGTGAACGAGTGGGCGGGTAAGTGAACGGGTGGGCGGGTAGGTGAACGAGTGGGCGGGTAGGTGAACGAGTGGGAGGGTAGGTGAGAGAGTGGGCGGGTAGGTGAGCGGGTGGGCGGGTAGGTGAACGAGTGGGCGGGTAGGTGAACGGGTGGGCGGGTAGGTGAACGGGTGGGCGGGTAGGTGAACGAGTGGGCGGGTAGGTGAACGGGTGGGCGGGTAGGTGAACGAGTGGGCGGGTAGGTGAACGAGTGGACGGGTAGGTGAACGTGTGGGCGGGTAGGTGAACTGGTGGGTGGGTAGGTGAACGAGTGGGCGGGTAGGTGAACGAGTGAGCGGGTAGGTGAACGGGTGGACGGGTAGGTGAACGGGTGGGCGGGTAGGTGAACGAGTGGGCGGGTAAGTGAACGGGTGGGCGGGTAGGTGAACGAGTGGGCGGGTAGGTGAACGGGTGGGCGGGTAGGTGAACGGGTGGGCGGGTAGGTGAACGAGTGGGCGGGTAGGTAAACGGTTGGGCGGGTAGGTGAACGAGTGGGCGGGTAGGTGAACGCGTGGGCGGGTAGGTGAACGAGTGGTCGGGTAGGTGAACGAGTGGGAGGGTAGGTGAGAGAGTGGGCGGGTAAGTGAGCGGGTGGGCGGGTAGGTGAACGAGTGGGCGGGTAGGCGAACGGGTGGGCGGGTAGGTGAACAGGTGGGCAGGTAGGTGAACGAATGGGCGGGTAGGTGAACGAGTGGGCTGGTAGGTGAACGGGTGGGCGGGTAGGTGAACGAGTGGGCGGGTAAGTGAACGGGTGAGCGGGTAGGTGAACGAGTGGACGGGTAGGTGAACGGGTGGTCGGGTAGGTGAACGGGTGGGCGGGTAGGTGAACGGGTGGGCGGGTGTGATGTAGTTCAGCTGGGCTTGTGAGGTCTCTGGGGAGACCTAATTTAACCAATTATATGGTCACACCTTGCCTTGGCAAACGTCTGTAGCCACGCCCACGTCTGAGGTCTTCTGTTCTTGACGGCGTCAGACCTAGGCGTCAGGTCGTACACGTGGTTGTGGAGGGTGCTTGGACCACCATAAAAGCCCAAGGAAGAGCATGATCAGGAGATTCGAGCGGAGCTGCTGCTGGAGTGCAGAGCTCCTGAGCAGAGACTTCGAGCGGAGCTGCTGCTGGGGTGCAGGGCTCGGGAGAAGGCTGCTGAAGTCTCTGGAGGAGACTGTTGGAAGCATTGGGCAGAGTACTGGCTTGGCGCAGTACTCGTGCTGTGTAGGTCTTGGGACCTGTGGCTTAGTTCCTGTGATGAACTGCCCTCTGAACTATATTGTAAGTTACATTCATTTTGGTCAAGTTGATTGTGTTCCCTGTCTCACTGCTTATGTGTACCACCCCATTTATCTAAACCTCAATGATGTACTCCTGTTCCCAAATATATTATTGTACAAAGACTTAATAATAAACTGTGTTTGAGTAGAATAGTAATATTCACTGTCCCCGTTATTTACTCATTTCTCCATTTATTTATGTTTAGTTAAAGTAGTGAGAGGGTGAGTAGTGTGGAGTGGAGTGTAGAGTAATGAGAGGTGAAGATGTAGTCACCAGTGACCTCACATTACCTACCTCCGCATACCTCACTCCTCCCACCTCGCCTGCCTCTCCCCTGCCTACATAATCCCCTACTCCCATATTCCCCACTTATATCCTATACATTCCAAGACCCCCCTACATGACACGGGTAGGTGAACGGGTGGGCGGGTAGGTGAACGAGTGGGTAGGTAGGTGAACGGGTGGGCGGGTAGGTGAACGGGTGGGCGCACAAACAATAAAACAGAAATTCCAACTAAGACGAGGGAGCCTCCCTCTGAAAAAAAAAACACGGAATAATGGGAGGTAAGATAAGCACAACAAACAAGAGGAGTGAAAATAACGAAAGATAATTACGGAGATTATATTACATTACATTATCCACCAGACACGTGTGTGTGTGTGTGTGTGTGTGTGTGTGTGTGTGTGTGTGTGCGTGTGTGTGTATGTGTGTGTGTGTGTGTGTGTGTGTGTGTGTGTGTGTGTGTGTGTGTGTGTGTGTGTGTGTGTGTGTGTGTGTGTGTGTGTGTGTGTGTGTGTGTGTGTGTGTGTGTGTGTGTGTGTGTTAGCCTTCGTAAAAACTGACCAGTGATAAATCCCCCTAAGGTATTTAGATATCCCTTAAGAGGGACTTAAGAGGGAATGTGTGTCTATTATCCCCTATTGTCACTGTTATTTCTCCCATAACACAAAAACGCCTCATCCAGCCGGCTTGAAACTTTCAACCCTGGTGAATATTGAGCAGGGTAAGAGTTGACGAACATCTGGTAAATGCAGCTGACCTATAAGCGAAGTTATTAATCCGCATTCCCAGCATCCTGCAATGGCAGGGATAACTACCGAAATCCTCAGCGGTGGAGCTCTGACGTCGGTGGAGCTCTGACGGCGGTGGAGCTCTGACGGCGGTGGAGAGTGAAACTCAGTGCGTAAGCGCACATCTGCCAATTTTCGTATGTAAAATAGCGTGATATTTCGATTCCCATTAAATTGTGTTAAGTGTATTGGAGTGTTTATCTGAATGGCTTCAGTATTTAACAGTTGATGCGTCTTGATAGGTAAAGGGACATAGATGTAACTAATGTGACATTTTATAGTAACGTTTCGCTCTCCAGGAGCTTTATCAAGCCGGTAATGGCTTATGTATATTTAACCTGGGTTATCCCAGCTTAAATCTACATAATGAATGTGTTCAGGCATGTGGATTTAACCTGGGATTTAACCTGGGATTTAACTTGGGATTTAACCTTGGATTTAACCTGGGATTTAACTTGGGATTTAACCTTGGATTTAACCTGGGATTTGACCTAGGATTTAACCCATGTTAATTCTACATCAATGTACTTTTACGTGTGTGTAACATCCTTATGCCCCCACGACTAAAAAACGGAGTTTTATAGCTAAAAGACTAATACAAATTAATTACTTACCCACATGTGCCCCCAAATCTTAGAAGCTGGCCAGTCTTGCTCTGAAAAAAGTCTGGACTGATTTTTTTGGTCTGTGTATGTCGTATTTTTTTTATGAAGAAAGAGGGGGTATGGGGAGATTGAAATGCTGGTCTCCATGCGATGATTTCTGAGTTCTTCGTCACATTGGCTTCACTTTCCAATGCTGATAACTTTGAGAGGCTTCAAACTTCATGTGCTGGTGTGTTTTAGGATAAAGAGTCTGGTCTGAATTAGTTGTTGGGCTGTGAATGTGTCACTCTGTCGTTTTCATTGAAGAAATCAGTTTCCAGGTGAAAACTTGTGAACAACTCTTTCGATTCGTTTCAAACTCTAATATTTCAATATGCTTCGTGGCAGAGGAGGATAAAAGCCAGTTTCAAACACTGAAAGAGGGATCAGAGCCGTGAAGCTCACTTTACCGTACTTTGTTACGCAAAGAAGAATATCATTGGATTGGTGGTATTGGTGGTATCTGTATCTGTTGGTTTGCAGTGGAGGCCATCGACTGGGGTTCCACTCCAGAAATGACTGGATTTGGCGTACGATTTCCGCAATTTCCTGCCATTTTTTCCTTCCTGGCACTATAAAACCTCTCCCTGTTGAGTGGCTGTGGCTACCCAGGTTTTCCCATGGTCTGGATGTTTTGTTTCTTTTTGTCCCCTTTAGATGGTGTACCTGGCAATTTAAGTTATGGCACAGTCTTTCCTGTACTGAAGAGGGACACATTTCTGGGTGAAAAAGCTTACAGTAAGTGAGTTTGCATTTTCCTGTTGTCATATGGGCACGGCATTTTCTAGGGTGGTCATAGTTGCACATCTCATCTGTTTTTCCAGATTTCCCATGCCTGCAGATACCAAGTGCATAGTATGTGCACAGGCTTGGTTTCCGTTTGCCTTGGGTTTCTGTGACTGTATTCCCTGTTGGTGCATATTTACCTGTCTCATTCCTATCCTCACTAGTACTAACAATGGAGCTCTCACCAGTTGTTTCTGGTAATATATCCTCACTATTGCTAGTGGAGTTCCCTTGTTTGCTATCTCCTGTGGTATTACTAGTTCGTAATATTGGTTTTATCTTGTCCTTGACTACACTTGGTTCCCCACTACAGCTGGGGAAATAGGACAGCACCTCAAGCCTCACCATTACTGCACACACATACACACACACGTGTGTTGTTGACACCTGCTGTTCTTACGTTGTTTTTACAACGTAGTCAGAAGCAGTTTGGTCGACAAAATTCAAGTGCATCCGGCTTAAGTTGTGACGTCAGGGATATGGCACTGGAGTGGCGCCGCCCATGTGGGCGTGTGTGGCCCCGCACACGTGGGCGGTCACGTGACGTCATTACTCACGCCTCACTAGTTAGGTAAACCTATTTGACATTAATGCTGATTGATGTGGTCGAATTTTATTATTATTATTATTATTATTATTATTATTATTATTATTATTATTATTATTATTATTATTATTATGACAGCCATGGGGAAACTAAAAAAATAATACCCAGACACTGAGAAGCACTTTTGACAGTTGGCACCAATGTCCTGGACCAATCAGAAGCCCTGTCTCAAGTAATGACATTCTTCTCGACTAATTAGAAGCCCTGTCTCAAATGATGGCATTCCTCTGGGCCAATGAGAGCCACTGTTTACACGTGACGTCACGAGGAGGGTAATATGTGTGTGTGTGTGTGTGTGTGTGTGTTGTAGAGGTTCTGGTAACATTGCTCTCGTGTCAACAGTGAACCAAATAGAATATTTAGTCGCAGACTCAACCGTGTTTTCTTCAACCACAGAATCATACACGACCTTCCTGAAATTAGATGTTCGACTGGTGTTAACGGGTGTTGACGGGTGTTGACTGGTGTTATATCGTACAAGCCTGTGTAGATCTATAACCCTCCATAATAACATGGTCATAGATAAAGAACAAAGTCAAGATAACTCGTAATGAACAACTGTCGGTGATAGAACAGAAGAATGGACGGGTTAGGTTAGGTAAGATTCGTCAGGAGGACCGGGGAGTCGAACCTTGCTAGCACGCAACTCCTGGTGCTGTGGAAAAGAGACAGCTGGGTCACAGTTGGTGGCTCACACGTACAGTATTAATTGAAACAGTGATGAAATAAGATATTTATTTGGAAAATTAATTATTATTTAAAAAATATACTGCAATTATGTGGCAGATCATTGGTTTAATAAGAGATATGACTATACGCATTGCTATACGCTTTGGCATACAAAAGACCAATGCTGAACACATTTTGGCAAGTTCTTCGTCGACAGATTCCTCAAAACAGTTCCTGATCAGTCGGGTTGTGGTGCATACAACCTGGCTGGTCAGGGCGGGCACTAACTGCTTGATCGATCAGGCCAGCAACCGGGAGGCCTGGTCTGGGACCTGATCGCAGGGGCGGTGACCTCCGGAAGCGATTCCAGGTAAACTCCAGGTAAACCACCTACAACCCCATTATCATGAATGATAGTCACTACCATCTACCATTTCTAGACGGTATGCGCTCCTGTGCACAGGTAACGTTCAGGTTTATCTTCTGTCTGCTAGTACCAGGCCGCTGATTGGCCAATGCATCGTGACGCTTCATGACATCATATTTTCCAGGCTTTTTATTGGCTGCTCTTACTGTGACGATCTGTGACCTCACACACACACACACACACACACACACACACACACACACACACACACACACACACACACAGCCAGAAACGAATATGCACAGATAAGAAGGGAGGCCCAAAGACAATATGAAAATGACATAGCAGCGAAAGCCAAATCTGACCCGAAACTGTTGTACAGCCACATCAGGAGGAAAACAACAGTCAAGGACCAGGTAATCAGGCTAAGGAAGGAAGGAGGAGAGACAACAAGAAATGACCGTGAAGTATGTGAGGAACTCAACAAGAGATTCAAAGAAGTGTTCACAGAGGAGACAGAAGGGACTCCAGAAAGACGGAGAGGTGGGGTACACCACCATGTGCTGGACACAGCACACACAACCAAGGAAGAAGTGAAGAGGCTTCTGAGTGAGCTAGATACCTCAAAGGCAATGGGGCCAGATAACATCTCCCCATGGGTATTGAGAGAGGGAGCAGAGGCGCTATGTGTACCCCTAACAACAATAATCAATAAATCTATCGAAACAGGGAGATTGCCTGAGGCATGGAAGACAGCAAATGTAGTCCCAATCTTTAAAAAAGGAGACAGACATGAAGCATTAAACTACAGACCAGTGTCACTGACATGTATAGTATGCAAAATCATGGAGAAGATTATCAGGAGAAGAGTGGTGAAACACCTAGAAAGGAATGATCTCATCAACAGCAGCCAACATGGTTTCAGGGACGGGAAATCCTGTGTCACAAACCTACTGGAGTTCTATGACAAGGTGACAGCAGTAAGACAAGAGAGAGAGGGGTGGGTGGATTGCATATTCTTGGACTGCAAGAAGTCGTTTGACAGTTCCACACAAGAGATTGGTGCAAAAACTGGAGGACCAAGCAGGGATAACAGGGAAGGCACTACAATGGATCAGGGAATACTTGTCAGGAAGACAGCAGCGAGTTATGGTACGTGGCGAGGTGTCAGAGTGGGCACCTGTGACCAGCGGGGTCCCACAGGGGTCAGTCCTAGGACCAGTGCTGTTTCTGGTATTTGTGAACGACATGACGGAAGGAATAGACTCTGAGGTGTCCCTGTTTGCAGATGACTTGAAGTTGATGAGAAGAATTCACTCGATCGAAGACCAGGCAGAACTACAAAGGGATCTGGACAGGCTGCAGACCTGGTCCAGCAATTGGCTCCTGGAGTTCAATCCCACCAAGTGCAAAGTCATGAAGATTGGGGAAGGGCAAAGAAGACCGCAGACGGAGTACAGTCTAGGGGGCCAGAGACTACAAACCTCACTCAAGGAAAAAGATCTTGGGGTGAGTATAACACCAGGCACATCTCCTGAAGCGCACATCAACCAAATAACTGCTGCAGCATATGGGCGCCTAGCAAACCTCAGAACAGCATTCCGACATCTTAATAAGGAATCGTTCAGGACCCTGTACACCGTGTATGTTAGGCCCATATTGGAGTATGCGGCACCAGTCTGGAACCCACACCTAGCCAAGCACGTAAAGAAACTAGAGAAAGTGCAACAAGACTAGTCCCAGAGCTAAGAGGTATGTCCTACTAGGAGAGGTTAAGGGAAATCAACCTGACGACACTGGAGGACAGGAGAGATAGGGGGGACATGATAACGACATACAAAATACTGAGAGGAATTGACAAGGTGGACAGAGACAGGATGTTCCAGAGATTGGACACAGTAACAAGGGGACACAGTTGGAAGTTGAAGACACAGATGAATCACAGGGATGTTAGGAAGTATTTCTTCAGCCACAGAGTAGTCAGTAAGTGGAATAGTTTGGGAAGCGATGTAGTGGAGGCAGGATCCATACATAGCTTTAAGCAGAGGTATGATAAAGCTCACGGTTCAGGGAGAGTGACCTAGTAGCGATCAGTGAAGAGGCGGGGCCAGGAGCTCGGATTCGACCCCCGCAACCTCAACTAGGTGAGTACACACACACACACACACACACACACACACACACACACACACACACACACACACACACACACACACACACACACACACACAAACACACACACAAGAAGAGGTATGATAAAGCTCATGGAGCAGGGAGAGAGAGAGAGTGGATTTAGTGGCGACTAGTGAAGAGACGGGACCAGGAGCTATGAATCGACCTCTACAACCATAATTAGGCGAGTACAGAGGGTCCCTGAACTTGCAACATTTGAAGGCTTGGTAAACATTGTGTTCGAGTCCTCCCCAGGGTGAAATATTTAGTATCTTCCCGGTACGAGGTGCTGCTCTTCCCGCCAGGTCTTCCGCTGCTTCTCAAGCGCAAGAGTGCGCAAAAATGACCGCAGAAGACTGGAAACTTTGCGAAGACAGGAGGGTGACAAGCGGGAGGTGTTGGACATCTGGGTGGTGTTGAGAGAGAGTGAGAGAGAGAGAGAGAGAGAGAGAGAGAGAGAGAGAGAGAGAGAGAGAGAGAGAGAGAGAGAGAGAGAGAGAGAGAGAGAGAGAGAGAGCGAGAGGAGGGAGATAAAGAGAGAAAGAGAGGTGGTGTAGTCAGTAGTGGCAGGCAAGGTAGTGGTAATGAAGACAGCTGAGCCATTCCCCAGGACTCAATATTACCCCAGTCTGTCTAGCCTGCAAGGTGACGGGAAGGAAGCAAGAAAGAGGTGCAAGGATGTGTGTGTGTGTGTGTGAGAGAGAGAGAGAGAGAGAGAGAGAGAGAGAGAGAGAGAGAGAGAGAGAGAGAGAGAGAGAGAGAGAGAGAGAGAGAGAGAGAGAGAGAGAGAGAGAGAGATAGAGAGAGAGAGAGAGCAGGAGGTGGTAACGAGGCACAGAACAGCTGGCTAATTAACAGTGTTGTTCTCAGAAAGCAATGAGACGAATATATTGGGTTACACCGCCTGGAGTACCAGCTGGCTGGCTGGCACCAACCAGCTGGGCTCCATACACCGTGGGCTCTGTACACCGCGGACCAAGTACACACAAGGGGATGAAGACTGACTGGCAAATACACGTGTGTGTGTGTGTGTGTGTGTGTGTGTGTGTGTGTGTGTGTGTGTGTGTGTGTGTGTGTGTGTGTGTGTGTGTGTGTGGTGTGTCTGTGTGTGTGTGTGCGTGCGTGCGTGCGTGCGTGCGTACGTGTGTACTCACCTAGTTGAGGTTGCGGGGGTCGAGTTCGAGCTCCTGGCCCCGCCTCTTCACTGATCGCTACTAGGTCACTCTCCCTGAGCCGTGAGCTTTATCATACCTCTGCTTAAAGCTATGTATGGATCCTGCCTCCACTACATCGCTTCCCAAACTATTCCACTTCCTGACTACTCTGTGGCTGAAGAAATACTTCCTAACATCCCTGTGATTCATCTGTGTCTTCAACTTCCAACTGTGTCCCCTTGTTACTGTGTCCAATCTCTGGAACATCCTGTCTTTGTCCACCTTGTCAATTCCTCTCAGTATTTTGTATGTCGTTATCATGTCCCCCCTATCTCTCCTGTCCTCCAGTGTCGTCAGGTTGATTTCCCTTAACCTCTCCTCGTAGGACATACCTCTTAGCTCTGGGACTAGTCTTGTTGCAAACCTTTGCACTTTCTCTAGTTTCTTTACGTGCTTGGCTAGGTGTGGGTTCCAAACTGGTGCCGCATACTCCAATATGGGCCTAACGTACACGGTGTACAGGGTCCTGAACGATTCCTTATTAAGATGTCGGAATGCTGTTCTGAGGTTTGCTAGGCGCCCATATGCTGCAGCAGTTATTTGGTTGATGTGCGCTTCAGGAGATGTGCCTGGTGTTATGCTCACCCCAAGATCTTTTTCCTTGAGTGAGGTTTGTAGTCTCTGGCCCCCTAGACTGTACTCCGTCTGCGGTCTTCTTTGCCCTTCCCCAATCTTCATGACTTTGCACTTGGTGGGATTGAGCTCCAGGAGCCAATTGCTGGACCAGGTCTGCAGCCTGTTCAGATCCCTTTGTAGTTCTGCCTGGTCTTCGATCGAGTGAATTCTTCTCATCAACTTCACGTCATCTGCAAACAGGGACACCTCAGAGTCTATTCCTTCCGTCATGTCGTTCACAAATACCAGAAACAGCACTGGTCCTAGGACTGACCCCTGTGGGACCCCGCTGGTCACAGGTGCCCACTCTGACACCTCGCCACGTACCATGACTCGCTGCTGTCTTCCTGACAAGTATTCCCTGATCCATTGTAGTGCCTTCCCTGTTATCCCTGCTTGGTCTTCCAGTGTGTGTGTGTGTGTGTGTATGTGTGTGTATGTGTGTGTGTGTATGTGTGTGTGTATGTGTGTGTATGTGTGTGTGTATGTGTGTGTATGTGTGTGTGTGTGTGTGTGTGTATGTGTGTGTGTGTATGTGTGTGTGTATGTGTACTCACCTATTTGTACTCACCTATTTGTGGTTGCAGGGGTCGAGTCTTAGCTCCTGGCCCCGCCTCTTCACCGGTTGCTACTGGGCCCTCTCTCTCCCCGCTCCATGAGCTTTATCAAACCTCTTCTTAAAACTGTGTATGGTTCCTGCCTCCACTACGTCATTTTCTAGGCTATTCCACTGCCTGACAACTCTATGACTGAAGAAATACTTCCTAATATCTCTCTGACTCATTTGTGTCTTCAACTTCCAATTGTGACCTCTTGTTTCTGTGTCTCCTCCCTGGAACATACTGTCTTTGTCCACCTTGTCTATTCCACGCAGAATTTTATATGTCGTTATCATGTCTCCCCTGACCCTCCTGTCCTCCAGTGTCGTCAGGCCGATTTCCCTTAATCTTTCTTCATAGGACATTCCCCTTAGCTCTGGAACTAACCTTGTCGCAAACCTTTGTACTTTCTCTAGTTTCTTGACGTGCTTTATCAAGTGCGGGTTCCAAACAGGTGCTGCATACTCCAGTATGGGCCTGACATACACGGTGTACAGTATCTTGAACGATTCCTTACTAAGGTATCGGAATGCTGTTCTCAGGTTTGCCAGGCGCCCATATGCTGCAGCAGTTATCTGATTGATGTGTGCTTCCGGAGACATGCTCGGTGTTATACTCACCCCAAGATCTTTCTCCTTGAGTGAGGTTTGCAGTCTTTGGCCACCTAGCCTATACTCTGTCTGTGGTCTTCTGTGCCCTTCCCCTATCTTCATGACTTTGCATTTGGCAGGATTAAATTCGAGAAGCCATTTGCTGGACCAGGTGTCCAGTCTGTCCAGGTCTCTTTGAAGTCCTGCCTGGTCCTCATCTGATTTAATTCTCCTCATTAACTTCACATAATCTGCAAACAGGGACACTTCTGAGTCTAACCCTTCCATCATGTCGTTCACATATACCAAAAATAGCACTGGTCCTAGGACCGACCCCTGTGGGACCCCGCTCGTCACAGGTGCCCACTGTGATACATCATTACGTACCATGACTCGTTGTTGCCTCCCTGTCAGGTATTCTCTGATCCATTGCAGTGCCCTTCCTGTTATATGCGCCTGATGCTCTAGCTTCTGCACTAATCTCTTGTGAGGAACTGTGTCAAAGGCCTTCTTGCAGTCCAAGAAGATGCAATCAACCCACCCCTCTCTCTCGTGTCTTACTTCTGTTATTTTATCATAAAACTCCAGAAGGTTTGTAACACAGGATTTGCCTTCCATGAATCCGTGCTGGTTGGCATTTATACTCTTGTTCCGTTCCAGGTGCTCCACCACTCTCCTCCTGATAATCTTCTCCATAACTTTGCATACTATACACGTCAATGACACAGGTCTATAGTTTAGTGCCTCTTTTCTGTCTCCTTTTTTAAAAATGGGAACTACATTTGCCGTCTTCCATACCTCAGGTAGTTGCCCAGTTTCCAGGGACGTGTTGAAGATTGTGGTAAGTGGCACGCACAACATATCTGCTCCCTCTCTAAGGATCCACGGGGAGATGTTGTCCGGTCCCATTGCCTTTGAGGTATCGATGTCCCTTAGCAGTTTCTTCACCTCCTCCTCATCTGTATGTATGTCGTCCAACACTTGTTGGTGTATTCCTTGCCGGTGTCCCCATCTGGTCTGTCCCCCCAGAGTCCTTCCTGTCTCTACTGTAAATACTTCCTTAAATCTCGTGTTGAGCTCCTCACATACCTCTTGATCGTTTCTTGTGAGTTCTCCACCTTCTTTCCTCAGCCTTATCACCTGGTCCTTGACTGTTGTCTTCCTCCTAATGTGGCTATACAGCAGTTTCGGGTCAGATTTGACTTTCGATGCTATGTCGTTTTCATACTGTCGCTGGGCCTCCCTCCTTATCTGTGCATACTCGTTTCTGGCTCTTCTACTAATCTCCTTGTTTTCCTGGGTCCTATGCCTCCTGTACCTTTTCCATTCTCTGTTGCACTTAGTTTTTGCCTCCCTACACTTTCGGGTAAACCAAGGACTCGTTTTGGTCTTCCTATTATTTCTGTTTCCCTTGGGAACAAACCTTTCCTCTGCCTCCTTGCACTTTGTTGCCACATATTCCATCATCTCGTTTACTGATTTTCCTACCATTTCTCTGTCCCACTGAACCTCCTGCAGGAAGTTTCTCATACCTGTGTAGTCCCCCCTTTTATAGTTTGGCCTGTCTCCTTCAGTTCCTGTTACCATCTCCACTTGTAACTCTACTATATAATCAAAACTCAGAACCACGTGATCGCTAGCTCCAAGGGGCCTCTCGTAAGTGATGTCCTCAATGTCTGAACTGCTCAGGGTGAACACAAGATCCAGTCTTGCTGGCTCATCCTCCCCTCTCTCTCTGGTTGTGTCCCTGACATGTTGATGCATGAGGTTTTCAAGTACCACATCCATCATCTTGGCTCTCCATGTTTCGGGACCCCCATGTGGCTCCAGGTTTTCCCAGTCGATCTCCCTGTGGTTGAAATCGCCCATTACCAGTAACTTTGCTCTGCTCGAGTGAGCTCTTCTTGCCACCTCAGCCAGTGTGTCCACCATCACCCTGTTGTTTCTTCGTACTCCTCTCTTGGCCTCCTGCAGTTCTGTGGTGGGTTATACATCACTCCAATGACTACTTTATGTTCTCCGGACTGAAATTGTACCTACAATGTAGTCTCTTTCTCCAATCATGTCCATGCCTTCCATTTTCTCAAATCCCCATCGGTGTTTTATGAGCAGTGCAACTCCTCCTCCCCTCTACTCCTTCTATCTTTCCTCAGGATCTGATATCCCATTGGGAAGATTGTGTCTGTTATTGTCTCAGCAAGTTTTGTTTCTGTGACTGCTATGATGTCTGGGGATTTTTCACTGATTCTTTCGTTCCACTCCTCATGTTTATTCGTTATTCCATCCGCGTTTGTGTACTAAACTTTCAGTTTCTTTTCTATCACTGGTCATGCAAGAATATTGGGGTTGGGGGAGCGAGAGCCTTGGTGGGGGCCTATATGGGGCTGTGGTGTAGGTGGGGTTTGTGATGATGGGGGTGGTGTCAGAATGCCCATAAGGGACAGCTGTTGGGGTGAGGTTTGTGATATGGGGGTTGGTGGCAGAGGGAACAGTGAGTGGGTTGTAGTATAGGTTGCTCAGTTGCGTTGGGAATGTCGCGGTTGGAGTCTTTTGGTGGGAGATTCTGTGTGTGTGTATGTGTGTATGTGTGCATGTGTGTGTGTGTATGTGTGTGTGTATGTGTGTATGTGTGTGTGTGTGTGTGTATGTGTGTGTGTATGTGTGTGTGTATGTGTGTGTGTATGTGTGTGTATGTGTGTGTGTGTATGTGTGTGTATGTGTGTGTATGTGTGTGTGTATGTGTGTGTGTGTGTGTATGTGTGTGTGTATGTGTGTGTGTGTATGTGTGTGTGTATGTGTGTGTGTATGTGTGTGTGTGTGTGTATGTGTGTGTGTATGTGTGTGTGTGTATGTGTGTGTGTATGTGTGTGTGTATGTGTGTGTGTGTGTGTGTGTGTGTGTGTATGTGTGTGTGTATGTGTGTGTGTGTGTATGTGTGTGTGTGTATGTGTGTGTGTATGTGTGTGTGTGTATGTGTGTGTGTATGTGTGTGTGTGTGTGTGTGTGTGTATGTGTGTGTGTGTGTATGTGTGTGTGTATGTGTGTGTGTTTGTGTGTGTGTATGTATGTTTGTATGTGTGTGTGTGTATGTGTGTGTGTATGTGTGTGTGTATGTGTGTGTGTGTGTGTGTGTGTGTGTGTGTGTGTGTGTGTGTGTGTGTGTGTGTGTGTGTGTGTGTGTGTGTGTGTGTGTGTGTGTGTGTATGTGTGTGTGTGTGTGCGTGCGTGAGTATATGTGGTTTCAGGTGTCAAGTCTCAGCTCTTGGCTCCGTCTCTTACTGGTCGCTACTGTGGTTCACTCTCTTCTGACTTTGAGAGCCTTATCATACCTCTTTCTAAAACTATGTATAAATCCTGCCTCCATTACTTCACTCTCCAGGTTTTTTCACTTTCTGACTACTCTAAGGCTGAAGAAATACTTCCTAACATATCTGTGACTGATCTGTGTTTTCAACATCCATCTTTGCCTTGTTCCTGTTTCCTGTCTCTCGAGCATTCTTTTCCTGTCCACCCCGTAAACTCTTTCAGTATTTTGTATGTTGTTATCATATCTCCCATAGTCCTTTCCCGTAATGTCGTCAGGTTGAGTTCCCTTAACCTCTTCTCATAGGACTTACCCCTTAGCTCCTGGACTAGTCTCGTTGCAAACCTCTTCACTTTCTCTAATTTCTTGACATGCTTGATCAGGTGTGGGTACCATACTGGTGCTGAGTTTGCTACATCAGTTATTTAGTTGATATGCGCCTCAGGTGATGTGCTCGGTATAATGCTTAACCCGAAGTCCTTCACCTTGAGTGAGATTTGCAGCCTTTGTCTCCCGAGCCTGTACTCTCCCTGCGGCCTTTTTTGCTCATTCCCAGTGATCATAACTTAGCACTTACTGGGGTTAAATTCTAGTGTCAGACCAGTCCTGCAGCCTATCCAGGAGCATTTGGAGTTTTCTTCTGGTCCTCACCTGTTTGTGTCCCCCTTATTAGCCTCACGTCATCTGCCAACAGGGACACCTCTGATTCTATTCCTTCCATCATGTCATTCACGTATACAAGAAATAATAATGGTCTTAGCAGTGATCCCTGAGGAACTCCCCTCGTCATATGCACCCATTTTGACACCTCATGTCGGACCATCACTAGTCCTCATCTTCTTGTTAAGTATTCTTTGATCCACTGCAGTGCCTCTCCTATTTTTGTTGCCTCTGCTTCTCTAGCTTTTCTCGCAGTCTCTTGTGCAGTACTGTGCCAAAAGCCTTCTTATAGTCCAAATAGTATATGTAATCAACCCATTCCTCTCTCCTGCCGCTCCTCCTTCTCTTGACGTACAACTCTAGCAAGTTTGTGAGACAGGATCTACCTTCTTTGAGGCTGTGTTGGTTGTTGTTCATGAATCCATCTCTTTCTAGGAAACTGAACACTTTTCTCTTGATAATCTTCTCCACAGCCTTGCATACAGTGCCGGTCAGTGACACTGGCTTGTAGTTCATTTGACACTGGCTGTCTTGCGCATCTCTGACAGTTGCTCTGTGTCAACTGACTTGTTGCAGATCTTGGCTAGTGTTTCCGCTCCCTCACTCAGGACCCACAGTGAGAAATTATCTGATCCCATTACCTTCAAAATGTCTATCTCGCACAACAGTTTTCTCATCTCTTCTCCCGTCGCATGTATTGCGTCCAACACTAGCTGGTGTACTCTACCTCTTTGAATTTCAGATATCGTCTCTATTTCCTCTGAGAATACTTCCTTAAATTTCTTGCTGAGCTCCTTCACAGACGTCCTGATCTTTCTTTGTGAGCTCTCCTCCCTTCTTCATTCTGATTAACTGGTTCATTGCTACTGTTTTCCTCCTGATGTGGCTATATACCAACAATGGGTCGGATTTCTCTTTGGTTACTAAGTCATTCTTAAACTGTTGTTGAGCCTCTCTTCTTACTCACGATATTAAAGCTATCTTCCTTGTTTTCCTGTGCTTTTTTTGTCTTCTGCAATTTTTCACCCATGCTTCCAGTTTTGGCCTCTCTGCACCTCTGGAACCATGGCTCATTCTCTTCATCCCACTCCCTCTCTTGCTCCTGGGTATGAATTTCTCCTCAGCCTCCCGGTACTTTCCAGCTACACACGTTATTCTTCATTCCATTCCCTGCCTCCCCTTCCAGTTCTCTTTCCCACTGCACCACGGTGGATTTTCATAGTCAATATCAATGTCAGATCCCACACCAGTAGGACAACACTCCAAGACAACACACCAGGACATCACACCGGGACAACACACCGGGACAACACGTCAAGACAACACTCCAAGACAACGAACCAGGACAACACATCAAGACAACACACCAGGACAACACTCCAAGACAACACCTTATCTACTTTTATGGGCCTGGCAGCACCATCTCCATAAACCGGAAGTAGCAGAGATATTGTCCTGGTAGGAAAATAACGAGGCGCTGCGGGGGGCATATGAGCGAGTTTAAGCGAGCTTTATCTTTGGCGTGGACCTGAAATGACTGAGATATTAACGGTGGTAAATGTTGACAAAAGAGGGAGAATAGGAAGGGAGGAATGGGGGAGAAGGGAGGGAGGGAGGGAGGACACTGAGGGAGACAGAGACTACAACATAACTCAGGGAGAGTACAAAGGTGGTCCAATGGGTACTGAAATTGTGAAAATTGCACAGGGGTGAAGAAGACTGGAGACAGAGTACAGATTGGTGGACAAAGCTGCACTTTTCGAACACGAATAACACAAATAGAGCACTGAGAATATCAATATCCCGTGTGGGAGTGCAGAGTCTACACACACACACACACACACACACACACACACACACTCTCTCTCTCTCTCTCTCTCTTTCTCTCTCTCTCTCTCTCTCCTTCTTCCTTATCCTCTAACCTCTCTAATCTAAATACTACTAATCGAATCAGCGGTGTCCCTGTTAGCAGCTGATGTGAAACTAATGAGACTACAAACAGAAGGAGACCAGGAAAGACCACAAATGCATCTGGACAAGCTGCAGGACTGGCAAGGGAAGCGCAAAGACGACAGGTAACTGTGTACAGGCTCGGGGTGACATAGGCTGCAAATCTTCCTGAAAGAGAAAGACCTAGGGGTGAGCATCGTGCCGAGAATATCACCTGAGACACACAGCAATTGTATGACCACCACAGCGAACGTGTGGCTGGTAAATTTAAAGGCAGCTTTCAGGAACTTCAACAAGGAGGCATTCACGACTATACGAGTATACAGGTCAGGCCCATCTTGGAGTACACAGCGCCAGCACAGAACCCGCATCTGAAAAAAAACACGAAAAGAAAGGAAAGAGCTTGTCTTGTTGCAAACCCGATTTTAGCTGATTTGCAGCAAGACTAGAATCAGCTGAGAAGTCTGAGCTGTGAGGAGAAGCTAGAGGAACTGAACCTGACGACATGAGAAAACAGAAGAACCGGAGGTTATATGGTTATGACATACAAAATAGTGCGAGGAATTGACAGGAAAGGGTGAGTGTGTTAGAGAGGCGGACCTCAGGTACACAAGGGCACAAGTGAAAGTTAAAAACACAGATGAGAGAGAAGGCTGTTAGGAAATATTTTTTTAGCCGTAGAGTGTTTAGGAAGTGGAATGAACACACACACACACACACACACACATACACACACACACACACACACACACACACACACACACACACACACACACACACACACACACACACACACACACACACACACACACACACACAAGGCGTTTGACACAGTTCCACACAAGAGATTGGTGCAAAAACTGGAGGACCAAGCAGGGATAACAGGGAAGGCACTACAATGGATCAGGGAATACTTGTCAGGAAGACAGCAGCGAGTCATGGTACGTGGCGAGGTGTCAGAGTGGGCACCTGTGACCAGCGGGGTCCCGCAGGGGTCAGTCCTAGGACCAGTGCTGTTTCTGGTATTTGTGAACGACATGACGGAAGGAATAGACTCTGAGGTGTCCCTGTTTGCAGATGACGTGAAGTTGATGAGAAGAATACACTCGATCGAAGACCAGGCAGAACTACAAAGGGATCTGGACAGGCTGCAGACCTGGTCCAGCAATTGGCTCCTGGAGTTCAATCCCACCAAGTGCAAAGTCATGAAGATTGGGGAAGGGCAAAGAAGGCCGCAGACGGAGTACAGTCTAGGGGGTCAGAGACTACAAACCTCACCCAAGGAAAAAGATCTTGGGGTGAGTATAACACCAGGCACATCTCCTGAAGCGCACATCAACCAAATAACTGCTGCAGCATATGGGCGCCTAGCAAACCTCAGAACAGCATTCCGACATCTTAATAAGGAAACGTTCAGGACCCTGTACACCGTATACGTTAGGCCCATATTGGAGTATGCGGCACCAGTTTGGAACCCACACCTAGCCAAGCACGTAAAGAAACTAGAGAAAGTGCAAAGGTTTGCAACAAGACTAGTCCCAGAGCTAAGAGGTATGTCCTACGAGGAGAGGTTAAGGGAAATCAACCTGACGACACTGGAGGACAGGAGAGATAGGGGGGACATGATAACGACATACAAAATACTGAGAGGAATTGACAAGGTGGACAAAGACAGGATGTTCCAGAGTTTGGACACAGTAACAAGGGGACACAGTTGGAAGCTGAAGACACAGATGAATCACAGGGATGTTAGGAAGTATTTCTTCAGCCACAGAGTAGTCAGTAAGTGGAATAGTTTGGGAAGCGATGTAGTGGAGGCAGGATCCATACATAGCTTTAAGCAGAGGTATGATAAAGCTCACGGCTCAGGGAGAGTGACCTAGTAGCGATCAGTGAAGAGGCGGGGCCAGGAGCTTGGACTCGACCCCCGCAACCTCAACTAGGTGAGTACAACTAGGTGAGTACACACACACACACAAATACACACACACACACACACACACACACACACACACACACACACACACACACACATACACACAACCTGTGTAACACAGTTGGCCCAACTTGGTTGACAAAAACACCACCTTGGAGGCCAGAACAACCACACACCCACCACAAGAGGGATACAAACACCTGCTTGATTCTCCGTTAAGCTCCCCAAAAATAAAACAAACTTGAGGGTGATGGTGAAAGTTTGTCAGAGAAAACACCAGTCCTGGACCAGGAAGAAAACCTGGTCTCAGACCTGCCATTGTGTCACACAGACCAGT
Source organism: Cherax quadricarinatus (assembly GCF_038502225.1). NCBI lineage: Eukaryota > Metazoa > Arthropoda > Malacostraca > Decapoda > Parastacidae > Cherax > Cherax quadricarinatus. The sequence continues at coordinate 63,474,529 of NC_091296.1, forward strand.
GTCACACAGACCAGTATCACTAACACCAGTATCACTAACACCAGTGTCACTAACACCAGTGTCACAGAGACCAATGTCACCTACACACACACACACACACACACACACACAAAAAGATCTTGGGGTGAGTATAACACCAGGCACATCTCCTGAAGCGCACATCAACCAAATAACTGCTGCAGCATATGGGCGCCTAGCAAACCTCAGAACAGCATTCCGACATCTTAATAAGGAATCGTTCAGGACCCTGTACACCGTATACGTTAGGCCCATATTGGAGTATGCGGCACCAGTTTGGAACCCACACCTAGCCAAGCACGTAAAGAAACTAGAGAAAGTGCAAAGGTTTGCAACAAGACTAGTCCCAGAGCTAAGAGGTATGTCCTACGAGGAGAGGTTAAGGGAAATCAACCTGACGACACTGGAGGACAGGAGAGATAGGGGGGACATGATAACGACATACAAAATACTGAGAGGAATTGACAAGGTGGACAAAAACAGGATGTTCCAGAGATTGGACACAGTAACAAGGGGACACAGTTGGAAGCTAAAGACACAGATGAATCACAGGGATGTTAGGAAGTACTTCTTCAGCCACAGAGTAGTCAGTAAGTGGAATAGTTTGGGAAGCGATGTAGTGGAGGCAGGATCCATACATAGCTTTAAGCAGAGGTACGATAAAGCTCACGGCTCAGGGAGAGTGACCTAGTAGCGATCAGTGAAGAGGCGGGGCCAGGAGCTCGGACTCGACCCCCGCAACCTCAACTAGGTGAGTACACACACACACACACACACACATAAACACACACACACACACACACACACACACACACACACACACACACACACACACACATAAAGACACACACACACACACACACACACACACACACACACACACACACACACACACACACAAACACACACACACACACACACCACAAGAAACAAAACACGGTCAGGTATCTCGCGCTTCTCCTAGCACATCTGCTCCTGCTCCTCCATCATCACATATCCTGCTTCCCATCGTCTCATCTCTCTCATTTCCTGCCTCCTCAATCATCCCATTTTCCTCCTTCCTCATCCCAACATATCCTCCCGAATTCCTCTTCTTCCCCCATTTCAATAAATCTTCTTTCAATGCATTCGCATCTGGGATAATTTTTTTTTCGTTCCTTCTTTTCTCTGCTTCTTCAATTATCACTCTTTTCTCTTCTTTCATTCCGGATTTCTTTCAGTGAAAATTTCTTTGAGTTTCTTTCACAGTGTTGACGTTTACAGAAGTGATTTAACCAGATTTTTTTTCTGTTTAATTTAGCAAATATGTGGAGGTGCAGTGTTGGTAACGTAGTGACTTGTTTGGTAACGTAGTGACTTGTTTGGTAACGTAGTGCCTTGTTTGGTAACGTAGTGCCTTGTTTGGTAAAGTAGTGCCTTGTTTGGTAACGTACTGCCTTGTTTGGTAACGTAGTGCCTTGTTTGGTAATGTAGTGCCTTGTTTGGTAACGTACTGCCTTGTTTGGTAACGTAGTGCCTTGTTTGGTAACGTAGTGCCTTGTTTGGTAACGTAGTGCCTTGTTTGGTAACGTACTGCCTTGTTTGGTAACGTAGTGCCTTGTTTGGTAACGTAGTGCCTTGTTTGGTAACGTAGTGCCTCGTTTGGTAACGTAATGCCTTGTTTGGTAACGCAGTGCCTTGTTTGGTAACGTAGTGCCTTGTTTGGTAGCGTAGTGCCTTGTTTGGTAACGTAGTGCCTTGTTTGGTAACGTACTGCCTTGTTTGGTAACGTAGTGCCTTGTTTGGTAACGTAGTGCCTTGTTTGGTAACGTAGTGCCTTGTTTGGTAACGTAGTGCCTTGTTTGGTAACGCAGTGCCTTGTTTGGTAACGTAGTGCCTTGTTTGGTAACGTACTGCCTTGTTTGGTAACGTAGTGCCTTGTTTGGTAACGCAGTGCCTTGTTTGGTAACGCAGTGCCTTGTTTGGTAACGCAGTGCCTTGTTTGGTAACGTAGTGCCTTGTTTGGTAACGTAGTGCCTTGTTTGGTAACGTAGTGCCTTGTTTGGTAACGTAGTGCCTTGTTTGGTAACGTAGTGCCTTGTTTGGTAACGTAGTGCCTTGTTTGGTAACGTAGTGCCTTGTTTGGTAACGTAGTGCCCTGTTTGGTAACGTAGTGCCTTGTTTGGTAACGTAGTGCCTTGTTTGGTAACGTAGTGCCTTGTTTGGTAACGTAGTGCCTTGTTTGGTAACGTAGTGCCTTGTTTGGTAACGTAGTGCCTTGTTTGGTAACGCAGTGCCTTGTTTGGTAACGTAGTGCCTTGTTTGGTAACGTAGTGCCTTGTTTGGTAACGTAGTGCCTTGTTTGGTAACGTAGTGCCTTGTTTGGTAATGTAGTGCCTTGTTTGGTAACGCAGTGCCTTGTTTGGTAACGTAGTGCCTTGTTTGGTAACGTAGTGCCTTGTTTGGTAACGTAGTGCCTTGTTTGGTAACGTAGTGCCTTGTTTGGTAACGTAGTGCCTTGTTTGGTAACGCAGTACCTTGTTTGGTAACGTAGTGCCTTGTTTGGTAACGTAGTGCATTGTTTGGTAACGTAGTACCTTGTTTGGTAACGTAGTGCATTGTTTGGTAACGTAGTGCCTTGTTTGGTAACGTAGTGCCTTGTTTGGTAACGTAATGCCTTGTTTGGTAACGTAGTGCATTGTTTGGTAACGTAGTGCCTTGTTTGGTAACGCAGTGCCTTGTTTGGTAACGTAGTGACTTGTTTGGTAACGCAGTGCCTTGTTTGGTAACGCAGTGCCTTGTTTGGTAATGCAGTGCCTTGTTTGGTAACGCAGTGCCTTGTTTGGTAACGTAGTGCCTTGTTTGGTAACGTATTTCCTTGTTTGGTAACGTAGTGCCTTGTTTGGTACGTAGTGCCTTGTTTGGTAACGTAGTTCCTTGTTTGGTAACGTAGTGCCTTGTTTTTTAACGTAGTGCCTTGTTTGGTAACGTAGTTTCTTGTTTGGTAACGTTGTGCCTTATTTGGTAACGCAGCGTTTTGTTTAGTAACGCAGTGCCTCGTTTGGTAACGCAGTGCCTTGTTTGGTAACGCATTACTTTGGTAACGTAGTGTCTTTTTGGTAACACATTACTTTGTTTGGTAACGCAGTGCCTTGTTTGGTAACGCAGTGCTTTGTTTGGTAACGTTGTGCCATGTTTGGTAACGCAGTGCCATGTTTGGTAACGTAGTGCTTTATTTGGTAACGCAGTGTTTTGTTTGGTAACGCAGTGCCTTGTTTGGTAACGTTGTGCTTTATTTGGTAACGTTGTGCTTTTTTTTGGTAACGCGGTGTCTTGTTTGGTAAATCAGTATCTTCTATGGTAACGCAGTACAGTGTTTGGTAAGTGAAGCCGGGGCGTGAGGATCCAAGAGCTGGAGCCCAGCATCTCCATACACTCAGTTGAGTGAAGCTGTGTGGTTTGTGTGTGTGTATTAGTGACCAGGAGCTGGAGCCCAGCATCCCCACACACTCAGTTGAGTGAAGCTGTGTGGTGTGTGTGTGTGTGTGTGTTAGTGACCAAGAGCTGGAGCCCAGCATCTTCACGCTGCTCCGGCTCATCAGTTATTTACTCTTCCATCCTCATCAATTACTCATCCACTCATCCTCGCCCTTCGTTATGCATTAATATTTACCACCAGCAGCATCATCATCTCCTATTCCATTTCCAATCCGTCATCTCCGCGGGAGATGATGGAAAGGAGGGAGGGGAGAGAGTCTCTCTCTCTCTCTCTCTCTTTTTCTCTCTCTCTCCATCTTTCTCTTCCATCTACTTCCTTTCCATCCTCATCTCTGCCTCTCCTCATTAACCTCAACACATTTTTCAAACGTCTACTCAACGAGGCGCGTTTTATCAACCATCTGAACACAAAAATAGTACCTCTTAGATTCTAACCGCTGGAAATTTTTTTTTATCGTACGTTTGAAGTTACGTCTGGGCGATTTTTACGTCTCTGATTTATTACTTGTCTTAGTGAGTGCACGGTGCACAGGTGGGGCGAAAAATTTCTTTTTTTTTCTTGGCATAATGTGATACATCAGCGGCGGGAACAAAAGCTAGCTATGTTTTCCATGTCATATTCCATCATGCAGGATGGTGCTCATTCAAGGTGTTGAAATGTGTTAATTTGAACCGGGAGACTTCAGTAGTGTCAGCCTGAGGTGGGAGACTTCAGCCTGAGGTGAGAGACTTCAGTAGTGTCAGCCTGAGGTGGGAGACTTCAGCCTGAGGTGGGAGACTTCAGTAGTGTCAGCCTGAGGTGAGAGACTTCAGCCTGAGGTGGGAGACTTCAGTAGTGTCAGCTTGAGGTGGGAGGCCTCAGTACTGTCAGGCTGAGCTGGAAGGCTCCAGCAGGACAATGAGGATATCATCAAGTATTCCATTAAAAGGTACATAATCTACGTCACCTTTAAGGCTTCCTTCCAACAGAGCTGGAGTTACTATCACCTAGAAATACCCATCTAAGCAACACACTCAGTTGTACAAGACGAAAACTGGGACACGTGCAACATCTGGTATCTTTATTGTAGACGTTTCGCCATCCAGTAGTGATATCCTCCACGTACTATGTATACGTTGGTATATCTACCCTGAATACCTGTCCTAAATATTTCTTATAGACCTAGACCTGCCCTGAATACTTTCCAACAGGCCCTGCGCTGCCCTAATCACCCAACAATGCAGTTAGCAACATTATCGCGGCTCGGCAGTCATCTCCAGCGATATAACTGCCTTAAATGGTAAGTAATTGCAGGCTGAGTGATTAATTGTGATAATGAATATCAATTTACGACCCAAACCTCGCGGAGTGATGATGCTATAATGTTTGCCTAGCTTTATTGCAGTGCCACGGTCCGTATGCATCCCTGGCAGTGCCACGGTGCGTATGCATCCCTGGCAGTGCCACGGTGCGTATGCCTTCCTGGTACTTCTTGGCAGTGCCACGGTCCGTATGCCTCCCTGGCAGTGCCACGGTTCGTATACCTCCCTGGCAGTGCCATGGTCCATGTGCCTCCCTGGCAGTGCCACGGTACGTATGCTTCCGCAGCAGCTGGTTGTAGTGTTTATGAACATTGTAGCAGCTGGTTGTAGTGTTTATGAACATTGTAGCAGCTGGTTGCAGTGTTTATGAACATTGTAGCAGCTGGTTGTAGTGTTTATGAACATTGCAGCAGCTGGTTGTAGTGTTCATGAACATTGCAGCAGCTGGTTGTAGTGTTCATGAACATTGCAGCAGCTGGTTGTAGTGTTTATGAACATTGCAGCAGCTGGTTGTAGTGTTCATGAACATTGCAGCAGCTGGTTGTAGTGTTCATGAACATTGCAGCAGCTGGTTGTAGTGTTCATGAACATTGCAGCAGCTGGTTGTAGTGTTCATGAACATTGCAGCAGCTGGTTATAGTGTTCATGAACATTGCAGCAGCTGGTTGTAGTGTTTATGAACATTGCAGCAGCTGGTTGTAGTGTTCATGAACATTGCAGCAGCTGGTTATAGTGCTCATGAACATTGCAGCAGCTGGTTGTAGTGTTTATGAACATTGCAGCAGCTGGTTGTAGTGTTTATGAACATTGCAGCAGCTGGTTGTAGTGTTCATGAACATTGCAGCAGCTGGTTATAGTGCTCATGAACATTGCAGCAGCTGGTTGTAGTGTTTATGAACATTGCAGCAGCTGGTTGTAGTGTTCATGAACATTGCAGCAGCTGGTTGTAGTGTTTATGAACATTGCAGCAGCTGGTTGTAGTGTTTATGAACATTGCAGCAGCTGGTTGTAGTGTTTATGAACATTGCAGCAGCTGGTTGTAGTATTTATGAACATTGCAGCAGCTGGTTGTAGTGTTTATGAACATTGCAGCAGCTGGTTGTAGTATTTATGAACATTGCAGCAGCTGGTTGTAGTGTTTATGAACATTGCAGCAGCTGGTTGTAGTGTTCATGAACATTGCAGCAGCTGGTTGTGTGAACATTTAAAACATCGAAAGGTGTTTGTGGTCACCAGAAGCACTCCTCTTCCTTTTAATTTTTCGTCCTTCACTGCTCCTCTTCTTCCTCTTCCTCCTCTTCTTCCTCTTAGCCACGCAGAAAAAAAAAACTCTGTTTTTCTTTTCCCCAGAGTAATGATGGAGACTCACAGCTCTTCCGTCTAATCCCTTCCTCCCTCCTTCCTTCCCTTCCTCCCTCCTTCCTTCCCTTCCTCCCTCCTTCCTTCCCTTCCTCCCTCCTTCCTTCCCTTCCTCCCTCCTTCCTCCCTCTTCCTTTCCCTTCCTTCCTTCCTTCTTCCTCCCCTTCCCTTCCTTCCCCCTTCCTCCTTCCCTCCTTCCTTCCCTTCCTCCCTCCTTCCTTCCCTTCCTCCCTCCTTCCCTCCTCCCTCCTTCCTTCCCTTCCTCCCTCCTTCCTTCCCTTCCTCCCTCCTTCCTTCCCTTCCTCCCTCCTTCCTTCCCTTCCTCCCTCCTTCCCTTCCTCCCTCATTCCTTCCCTTCCTCCCTCCTTCCTTCCCTTCCTCCCTCCTTCCTTCCCTTCCTTCCTTCCCTTCCTTCCCTTCCTCCCTCCTTCCTTCCCTTCCTCCTTCCCTTCCTCCCTCCTTCCTTCCCTTCCTCCCTCCTTCCTTCCCTTCCTCCCTCCGTTCCTTCCTTCCACCCTCCTTCCTTCCCTCCCTTCCCTTCCTCCCTTTCCTCCCTCCTTCCTTCCCTTCCTCCCTCCTTCCTTCCCTTCCTCCCTCCTTCCTTCCCTTCTCCTTCCTCCTTCCTCCCTCCTTCCTTCCTTCCTTCCCCTTCCCTTCCTCCCTCCTCCCTCCTTCCTTCCCTTCCTCCCTTTCCTTCCCTTCCTCCCTCCTTCCCTTCCTCCCTCCTTCCTTCCCTTCCTCCCTCCTTCCTTCCCTTCCTCCCTCCTTCCTTCCCTTCCTCCCTCCTTCCTTCCCTTCCTCCCTCCTTCCTTCCCTTCCTCCCTCCTTCCTTCCCTTCCTCCCTCCGTTCCTTCCTTCCCTTCCTCCCTCCGTTCCTTCCTTCCCTTCCTCCCTCCGTTCCTTCCTTCCTTCCCTTCCTCCCTCCGTTCCTTCCTTCCTTCCCTTCCTCCCTCCTTCCCTTCCTCCTTCCTTCCTTCCCTTCCTCCCTCCTTCCCTTCCTCCCTCCTTCCTTCCCTTCCTCCCTCCTTCCTTCCCTTCCTCCCTCCTTCCTTCCCTTCCTCCCTCCTTCCTTCCCTTCCTCCCTCCTTCCTTCCCTTCCTCCCTCCTTCCTTCCCTTCCTCCCTCCTTCCTTCCCTTCCTCCCTCCTTCCTTCCCTTCCTCCCTCCTTCCTTCCCTTCCTCCCTCCTTCCTTCCCTTCCTCCCTCCTTCCTTCCCTTCCTCCATCCTTTCTTCCCTTCCTCCCTCCTTACTCCTTCTACCTCTCTTTCTATCCGGTACACACACACAGATATATATATATATATATATATATATATATATATATATATATATATATATATATATATATATATATATATCGTGCCGAATATGTAAAATTTGCGATCTTGGCTTAAATAGCAACGCTCATCTTGCCGAATAAGGCAAGCGAAAATTTGTGTACGCAATAATTTCGCAAAAATCATTCTGAACCTAACGAAAAAAATATATTTCAGTGTGTTTCTTTTTTTATTAAATTATTGTAAACTTATCTAAAATATATTTAGTTGGATTAGGCTAAAATAAATTGCGATTGTTATAATAAGATTAGGTCAGTTTTCTAAGGTGCTTTTGGTGCAAAATTATAATTTTTTTCATTAACATTAATAAAAAAAAATATATCTTTAAACGTATAAGAGAAAATTTTAGAAAGAACTTAATTTTAAATGAGTTCTTGCTAAATGACCAGTTTTACCTATTCGGCACGACATATGTATATCCAGCTATCGAGAAGGAGATATACAACTATACATATCATGCAAAACCAGGTCGCTACAAATCGAATACAACAGATAGATAAATAAAATTATACACGCAGAGGCACCACATACCACTACCACAAATCATACACACAGTGCCAGACAGTGACCACTGTCACAAATCATACACACAGTGCCAGACAGTGACCACTGCCACAAATCATACACACAGTGCCAGACAGTGACCACTGCCACAAATCATACACACAGTGCCAGACAGTGACCACTGCCACAAATCATACACACAGTGCCAGACAGTGACCACTGCCACAAATCATACACACAGTGCCAGACAGTGACCAGTGCCACAAATCATACACACAGTGCCAGACAGTGACCACTACCACCAATCATACACACAGTGCCAGACAGTGACCACTACCACAAATCATACACACAGTGCCAGACAGTGACCACTACCACCAATCATACACACAGTGCCTGACAGTGACCAGTGCCACAAATCATACACACAGTGCCTGACAGTGACCACTACCACCAATCATACACACAGTGCCAGACAGTGACCGCTGCCACAAATCATACACACAGTGCCTGACAGTGACCACTACCACCAATCATACACACAGTGCCAGACAGTGACCACTACCACCAATCATACACACAGTGCCAGACAGTGACCACTACCACCAATCATACACACAGTGCCAGACAGTGACCACTACCACCAATCATACACACAGTGCCAGACAGTGACCACTACCACCAATCATACACACAGTGCCTGACAGTGACCACTACCACCAATCATACACACAGTGCCAGACAGTGACCACTACCACCAATCATACACACAGTGCCAGACAGTGACCACTACCACCAATCATACACACAGTGCCAGACAGTGACCACTACCACCAATCATACACACAGTGCCAGACAGTGACCACTACCACAAATCATACACACAGTGCCAGACAGTGACCACTGCCACAAATCATACACACAGTGCCTGACAGTGACCACTACCACAAATCATACACACAGTGCCTGACAGTGACCAGTGCCACAAATCATACACACAGTGCCTGACAGTGACCAGTGCCACAAATCATACACACAGTGCCAGACAGTGACCACTACCACCAATCATACACACAGTGCCAGACAGTGACCACTACCACCAATCATGCACACAGTGCCAGACAGTGACCACTACCACCAATCATACACACAGTGCCAGACAGTGACCACTACCACCAATCATACACACAGTGCCAGACAGTGACCACTACCACCAATCATGCACACAGTGCCAGACAGTGACCACTGCCACAATCATACACACAGTGCCAGACAGTGACCACTACCACCAATCATGCACACAGTGCCAGACAGTGACCACTACCACAAATCATACACACAGTGCCAGACAGAGACCACTACCACCAATCATGCACACAGTGCCAGACAGTGACCACTACCACCAATCATGCACACAGTGCCAGACAGTGACCACTGCCACAAATCATACACACAGTGCCAGACAGTGACCACTACCACAAATCATACACACAGTGCCAGACAGCGACCACTACCACAAATCATACACACAGTGCCAGACAGTGACCACTACCACAAATCATACACACAGTGCCAGACAGTGACCAGTGCCACAAATCATACACACAGTGCCAGACAGTGACCACTACCACAAATCATACACACAGTGCCAGACAGTGACCAGTGCCACAAATCATACACACAGTGCCAGACAGTGACCACTGTCACAAATCATACACACAGTGCCAGACAGTGACCGCTGCCACAACTCATACACACAGTGCCAGACAGTGACCAGTGCCACAACTCATACACACAGTGCCAGACAGTGACCAGTGCCACAAATCATACACACAGTGCCAGACAGTGACCACTGCCACAAATCATACACACAGTGCCAGACAGTGACCACTGCCACAAATCATACACACAGTGCCAGACAGTGACCACTGCCACAAATCATACACACAGTGCCAGACAGTGACCACTACCACAAATCATACACACAGTGCCAGACAGTGACCACTACCACAAATCATACACACAGTGCCAGACAGTGACCACTGCCACAAATCATACACACATTGCCAGATAGTGACCACTACCACAAATCATACACACAGTGCCAGACAGTGACCACTACCACAAATCATACACACAGTGCCAGACAGTGACCACTACCACAAATCATACACACAGTGCCAGACAGTGACCACTACCACAAATCATACACACAGTGCCAGACAGTGACCACTACCACAAATCATACACACAGTGCCAGAGACCACCGCCACAAATCATACACACAGTGCCAGACAGAGACCACTGCCACAAATCATACACACAGTGCCAGACAGAGACCACTGCCACAAATCATACACACAGTGCCAGACAGTGACCACTACCACAAATCATACACACAGTGCCAGACAGTGACCACTGCCACAAATCATACACGCAGTGCCAGACAGTGACCACTGCCACAAATCATACACACAGTGCCAGATAGTGACCGCTGCCACAAATTGTACACACAGTGCCAGACAGTGACCACTGCCACAATTCATACACAGTGCCAGACAGTGACCACTGCCACAAATCATACACACAGTGCCAGACAGTGACCAGTGCCACAAATCATACACACAGTGCCAGAGAGAGACCACTACCACAAATCATACACACAGTGCCAGACAGTGACCACTGCCACAAATCATACACACAGTGCCAGACAGTGACCACTGCCACAAATCATACACACAGTGCCAGACAGTGACCACTGCCACAAATCATACACACAGTGCCAGACAGTGACCACTGCCACAATTCATACACAGTGCCAGACAGTGACCACTGCCACAATTCATACACAGTGCCAGACAGTGACCGCTGCCACAAATCATACACACAGTGCCAGACAGTGACCACTGCCACAAATCATACACACAGTGCCAGACAGTGACCACTGCCACAAATCATACACACAGTGCCAGACAGTGACCACTGCCACAAATCATACACACAGTGCCAGACAGTGACCACTGCCACAAATCATACACAGTGCCAGACAGTGACCGCTGCCACAAATCATACACACAGTGCCAGACAGTGACCACTGCCACAAATCATACACACAGTGCCAGAGAGTCAATCCAAACTTTACAACTCTCGTTAGTTTACAGTAATTGCTGAGGATTAGCTGGGGTGAGCGTTCCTCACATGACCTGAGTCCCCAGGATCCATCCCCAGGTCACTGTTGTTACTGTCACTAGTGTTACCGTCACTGTTGTTACCGTCACTGTTGTTACTGTCACTATTGTTACCGTCACTGTTGTTACCGTCACTGTTGTTACCGTCACTGTTGTTACCGTCACTGTTGTTACCGTCACTGTTGTTACCGTCAATATTGTTACCGTCACTGTTTTTACCGTCACTGTTGTTACCGTCACTGTTGTTACCGTCAGTATTGTTACCGTCACTGTTGTTGTAGTCACTGTTGTTACCGTCACTGTTGGTTGTTACCATCACTGTTGTTACCGTCACTGAAATTCAGATTCAGAGGTATTTCTACGAAATATTTCACTTCTTGTTTTGGGCCGCAAAGTTGATCCATGTTGCAGCTGAAGCCTCAGCCCGGCCAGCACGCAGGCGTGCAACATACTCTTCAAAATGGAGTTCAACAAACTGTTCAACGTGTTATTCAACGTACTGTTCAACAGACTATTCAACTTACCTCCAGGCACCGTCGTAGTCGGGGGTCTGGAAGTTGCTGCTAATCTCAGATACAAAAATATGGTAAATTTGTTGTCGTTATTTGAAGAACTAACCTATTGTTTCCCAGGTATTGTCGTTTTCTTTCAGTCTTCTTGTGGCTGTTCTTCGCCTGACGCTGTGCTGCTCACGGCTGAACTTCGAGTGTTTTGCTGTCTGGCGAACAGGTCGCCTTGCTTTTCAAGCAAGTTGTTATACTGCCTATCTGTGGCTCACAAGGTAGCCTGTCTAGGGTCTTGTTTTGTCAAACGCGTTGTAAGTCGAGTCTAGCTGAGTACTCTACACACACACACATTACTCTTGTACTTTTGAGTACATTTCATTACAGCTACGTACCAGATGGTATCATTTCTTAGAGTATTACAGTGTACAGTGTCATAGGTAGAGTGCTAATAGCAGAGTGCGCTGCTGAGGTCAGTACGGTACGGGATTGTTGATGTGAAGACAGACTAGCTGGTACCGAGCCAGTGTCAGGCTAGGTGCTAGAGAGGGGGGGGCTAGTATGTCGATTTTCTAGTGCTCTACTATATGGCTGTGCTGAGAGATGTGGCATTCTGTAGCACTACTACTAGTACACTACTACCATTACTACTACTACTACTGCTACCATTATTACTATCACTACTACTAAATAGAAAAGAGACCAGCAAACTATATCGGAAATCTTCACTGGGTGAAATTTTACACACACACACACACACACACACACACACACACACACACACACACACACACACACACACACACACACACACACACACACACAAACACACACACAAACACACACACACAAACACACACACAAACACACACACACTAAAAGGATAAGCCCTTAACTTTCTTGCATAATGTAGGTTACTTGGCTCCTGCCACCTCACCTCCTGCTTCCTCTTCCCCTTCCTCACCTGGATCCTCACCTGGGTCCTCACCTGGGTCCTCACCTGGGTCCTCACCTGGGTTTTCACCTGAATCTTTACCTGGGTCCTCACCTGGATCCTCACCTGGATCCTCACCTGGATCCTCACCTGGGTCCTCACCTGGATCCTTAGCTGGATCCTCACCTGGGTCCTCACCTGGGTCCTCACCTGGATCCTCAGCTGGATCCTCACCTGGGTCCTCACCTGGGTCCTCACCTGGATCCTCACCTGGATCCTCACCTGGGTCCTCACCTGGGTCCTCACCTGGATCCTCAGCTGGATCCTCACCTGGGTCCTCACCTGGATCCTCACCTGGATCCTCACCTGGGTCCTCACCTGGGTCCTCACCTGGATCCTCACCTGGGTCCTCACCTGGGTCCTCACCTGGATCCTCACCTGGGTCCTCACCTGGGTCCTCACCTGGATCCTCAGCTGGATCCTCAACTGGGTTTTCACCTGAATCATCACCTGGGTCCTCACCTGGATCCTTACCTGAGTCCTCATCTAGTTCACCTGGGTCCTCACCTAGTTCCTCACATGAGTCCTCACCCAGTTTCGCACCTGAGTCTTCACCTGCCTACTCACTTGGATCCTCCCCTGGGTCCTCACCAAGTCCCTCACTAAGTTCCTCACCGAGTTCCTCACCAAGTTCCTCACCAAGTTCCTCACCGTGTTCCTCACCAAGTTCCTCACCGTGTTCCTCACCAAGTTCCTCACCGTGTTCCTCACTGAGTTCCTCACCAAGTTCCTCACCGTGTTCCTCACTGAGTTCCTCACCAAGTTCCTCACCGAGTTCCTCACTGGGTTCCTCACCGTGTTCCTCACAAAGTTCCTCACCGAGTTCTTCACCAAGTTCCTCACAAAGTTCCTCACCAAGTTCCTCACCGAGTTCTTCACCAAGTTCCTCATCAAGTTCCTCACCGAGTTCCTCACTGAGTTCCTCCCTAAGTTCCTCACCAAGTTCCTCACCAAGTTCTTCACCAAGTTCCTCAGCAAGTTCCTCACCGAGTTCCTCACTAAGTTTCAGAACAGGAGGGACAAGTTCCACAGTCGTACTGTCACCGCGAAGAGACGTGAAGGCAGACGCTCGAAGAGCACATCTCGCCCCACTTGAGGCCGAAACGTCGTCGAAATAGAGACGTGGTCAGCAGCGTTTCTTCCCTCAAGGAGCAACTTAAATATAAGTCACCAAGCCAAGCCACCGCTCACACTATCAACTTAGAAAACTTAACCTCTCAACTTAAAAAGTTAACCGCAGCATCTATGCAAATTACGTGGAATTCAATCATCACCTTCTTCTACTTCTCCTCATCTTTGTCTTCCTTCTTCTTTTCCTCCTCCTTCTCCTCATTCTTGGGAATATAACCTGGTGTATATCCTGGGAGAGGCTGTATGCTGGTTATACTCTACTGCCACTACTGCTATTAGATAGAAATAGATGGTAGATGGCCGTGATAGGACAGAGAGAGAGAGAGAGAGAGAGAGAGAGAGAGAGAGAGAGAGAGAGAGAGAGAGAGAGAGAGAGAGAGAGAGAGAGAGAGAGAGAGAGAGAGAGAGAGAGAGAGAGAGAGAGAGAGCGCATGGCAGCATCATATAGCAACAATTTCCTCAGTCAGCAGTATTGATCAGTCGAGTGCTGAGACTCTCTCTCTCTCTCTCACCCCTCACTCCCTCTAACATAGCCTAGCTTAACCTAACTCGCTCTAACTTCAAAAATAAGTAAATTAGAATTCGTAAATGACTGGGAAGTGGCAACTTTCCAGACACTTGGATCAAACCTTAATTTCCCCCCACCCACCAGTGTTTAGCGCTTTCCGGAGAGTATTCCCTCCGGAAGGTAATACTTTGACTTACTGGCCTTTAAGGATAGATGCGGTTTCTAAGTTAGGTTAGGTTAAGTTAGGTTAAGTTAGGTTAAGTTAGGTTAAGTTAGGTTAAGTTAGGTTAAGTTAGGTTAAGTTAGGTTAGGTTAAGTTAGGTTAAGTTAGGTTAGGTTAGGCTAGGTTAAGTTAGGTTAAGTTAGGTTAAGTTAGGTTAAGTTAGGTTAAGTTAGGTTAAGTTAGGTTAGGTTAAGTTAGGTTAAGTTAGGTTAAGTTAGGTTAGGTTAAGTTAGGTTAAGTTAGGTTAAGTTAGGTTAGGTTAGGTTAGGTTAAGTTAGGTTAAGTTAGGTTAAGTTAGGTTAAATTAGGTTAAGTTAGGTTAAGTTAGGTTAGGTTACGTTAGGTTAAGTTAGGTTAAGTTAGGTTAAGTTAGGTTAGGTTAGGTTAGGTTAAGTTAGGTTAAGTTAGGTTAAGTTAGGTTAGGTTAGGTTAGGTTAAGTTAGGTTAAGTTTGGTTAGGTTAAGTTAGGTTAAGTTAAGTTAGGTTAAGTTAGGTTAGGTTAAATTAGGTTAGGTTAAGTTAGGTTAGGTTAAGTTAGGTTAAGTTAGGTTAAGTTAGGTTAGGTTAAGTTAGGTTAGATTAGGTTAGGTTAGGTTAAGTTAGGTTAGGTTAGGTTAGGTTAAGTTAGGTTAAGTTAGGTTAGGTTAAGTTAGGTTAAGTTAGGTTAGGTTAAGTTAGGTTAAGTTAGGTTAGGTTAGGTTAGGTTAGGTTAGGTTAAGTTAGGTTAAGTTAGGTTAGGTTAAGTTAGGTTAAGTTAGGTTAGGTTAGGTTAGGTTAAGTTAGGTTAAGTTAGGTTAGGTTAAGTTAGGTTAAGTTAGGTTAGGTTAAGTTAGGTTAAGCTAGGTTAGGTTAGGTTAGGTTAAGTTAGGTTAGGTTAAGTTAGGTTAGGTTAAGTGATGATGTTGAAGAACGAGACACTTGAGGGGCAGTGACGTCATCAGTTCAATACGGAGAAGAACAGCGGAAGAAGATGAATGTGAAATAATCAGTCCCTCAGGCTGGAGATATGTCCTGTAATTCAATCTTGATAAAAGTGCGACATAGAGTTAGGTAACATTCCTCAGGAACCAGGACAAGTGTTTCCTGACGCGGGTCTTAGATGATGACCAGCAGCTGGAGCTTTTGGTCATCTGACCGAGGCCTTCCGCTGGCTTACCCGTCCACCCCTTTAAAAATTATAATTACAGCAAACACATCATCCAGCACTCTAACAACCACGTCATCCAGTACTCTAACAACCACGTCATCCAGCACTCTAACAACCACGTCATCCAGTACTCTAACAACCACGTCATCCAGTACTCTAACAACCACGTCATCCAGTGCTCTAACAACCACGTCATCCAGTGCTTTAACAACCACGTCATCCAGTACTCTAACAACCACGTCATCCAGTACTCTAACAACCACGTCATCCAGTGTTCTAACAACCACGTCATCCAGTGCTTTAACAACCACGTCATCCAGTACTCTAAGACCCACGTCATCCAGTACTCTAGCAACCACGTCATCCAGTGCTCTAACAACCACGTCATCCAGTACTCTAACAACCACGTCATCCAGTACTCTAACAACCACGTCATCCAGCACTCTAACAACCACGTCATCCAGTACTCTAACAACCACGTCATCCAGCACTCTAACAACCACGTCATCCAGTACTCTAACAACCACGTCATCCAGTACTCTAACAACCACGTCATCCAGTACTCTAACAACCACGTCATCCAGCACTCTAACAACCACGTCATCCAGTACTCTAACAACCACGTCATCCAGTACTCTAACAACCACGTCATCCAGCACTCTAACAACCACGTCATCCAGTACTCTAACAACCACGTCATCCAGTACTCTAACAACCACGTCATCCAGCACTCTAACAACCACGCCATCCAGTACTCTAACAACCACGTCATCCAGTACTCTAACAACCACGTCATCCAACACTCTAACAACCACGTCATCCAGTACTCTAACAACCATGTCATCCAGCACTCTAACAACCACGTCATCCAGTACTCTAACAACCACGTCATCCAGTACTCTAACAACCACGTCATCCAGCACTCTAACAACCACGTCATCCAGCACTCTAACAACCACGTTATCCAGTACTCTAACAACCACGTCATCCAGTGCTCTAACAACCACGTCATCCAGTGCTTTAACAACCACGTCATCCAGCACTCTAACAACCACGTCATCCAGTACTCTAGCAACCACGTCATCCAGTGCTCTAAGAACCACGTCATCCAGTACTCTAACAACCACGTCATCCAGTACTCTAACAACCACGTCATCCAGTACTCTAACAACCACGTCATCCAGCACTCTAACAACCACGTCATCCAGTACTCTAACAACCACGTCGTCCAGTACTCTAACAACCACGCCATCCAGCACTCTAACAAAAAACGTCATCCAGTACTCTAACAACCACGTCATCCAGTACTCTAACAACCACGTCATCCAGTACTCTAACAACCATGTCATCCAGTGCTCTAACAACCACGTCATGCAGTACTCTAACAACCACGTCATCCAGTACTCTAACAACCACGTCATCCAGCACTCTAACAACCACGTTATCCAGTACTCTAACAACCACGTCATCCAGTGCTCTAACAACCACGTCATCCAGTGCTTTAACAACCACGTCATCCAGTACTCTAACAACCACGTCATCCAGTACTCTAACAACCACGTCATCTAGTACTCTAACAACCACGTCATCCAGCACTCTAACAACCACGTTATCCAGTACTCTAACAACCACATCATCTAGCACTCTAACAACCACGTCATCCAGTACTCTAACAACCACGTCATCCAGTGCTCTAACAACCACGTCATCCAGTGCTTTAACAACCACGTCATCCAGTACTCTAACAACCACGTCATCCAGTACTCTAGCAACCACGTCATCCAGTGCTCTAACAACCACGTCATCCAGTACTCTAACAACCACGTCATCCAGTACTCTAACAACCACGTCATCCAGCACTCTAACAACCACGTCATCCAGTACTCTAACAACCACGTCATCCAGCACTCTAACAACCACGTAATCCAGTACTCTAACAACCACGTCATCCAGTACTCTAACAACCACGTCATCCAGTACTCTAACAACCACGTCATCCAGCACTCTAACAACCACGTCATCCAGTACTCTAACAAACACGTCATCCAGTACTCTAACAACCACGTCATCCAGCACTCTAACAACCACGTCATCCAGTACTCTAACAACCACGTCATCCAGTACTCTAACAACCACGTCATCCAGCACTCTAACAACCACGCCATCCAGTACTCTAACAACCATGTCATCCAGTACTCTAACAACCACGTCATCCAACACTCTAACAACCACGTCATCCAGTACTCTAACAACCATGTCATCCAGCACTCTAACAACCACGTCATCCAGTACTCTAACAACCACGTCATCCAGTACTCTAACAACCACGTCATCCAGCACTCTAACAACCACGTCATCCAGCACTCTAACAACCACGTTATCCAGTACCCTAACAACCACGTCATCCAGTGCTCTAACAACCATGTCATCCAGTGCTTTAACAACCACGTCATCCAGTACTCTAACAACCACGTCATCCAGTACTCTAGCAACCACGTCATCCAGTGCTCTAACAACCACGTCATCCAGTACTCTAACAACCACGTCATCCAGTACTCTAACAACCACGTCATCCAGTACTCTAACAACCACGTCATCCAGCACTCTAACAACCACGTCATCCAGTACTCTAACAACCACGTCGTCCAGTACTCTAACAACCACGCCATCCAGCACTCTAACAACCACGTCATCCAGTACTCTAACAACCACGTCATCCAGTACTCTAACAACCACGTCATCCAGTACTCTAACAACCATGTCATCCAGTGCTCTAACAACCACGTCATGCAGTACTCTAACAACCACGTCATCCAGTACTCTAACAACCACGTCATCCAGCACTCTAACAACCACGTTATCCAGTACTCTAACAACCACGTCATCCAGTGCTCTAACAACCACGTCATCCAGTGCTTTAACAACCACGTCATCCAGTACACTAACAACCACGTCATCCAGTACTCTAACAACCACGTCATCTAGTACTCTAACAACCACGTCATCCAGCACTCTAACAACCACGTCATCCAGTACTCTAACAACCACATCATCCAGCACTCTAACAACCACGTCATCCAGTACTCTAACAACCACATCATCCAGCACTCTAACAACCACATCATCCAGCACTCTAACAACCACATCATCCAGCACTCTAACAACCACATCATCCAGCACTCTAACAACCACGTCATCCAGCACTCTAACAACCACGTCATCCAGTACTCTAACAACCACGTCATCCAGCACTCTAACAACCACGTCATCCAGTACTCTAACAACCACATCATCCAGCACTCTAACAACCACGTCATCCAGTACTCTAACAACCACATCATCCAGTACTCTAACAACCACGTCATCCAGTACTCTAACAACCACAACATCACAAAATCCAGTACTCTCACAACCACGTCATCAAGCACTCTAACAACCACGTCATCCAGTACTCTAAACCACATCGTCTAGTACTCTAATAACCAGAACATCCAAAAATCTGACATTCATAGTGGCTAGACAGTCTCACACTCAGACTGGCTAGACAGTCTCACACTAAGACTGGCCAGACAGTCTCACACTCAGACTGGCCAGACAGTCTCACACTCAGACTGGCCAGACAGTCTCACACTCAGATTGGCCAGACAGTCTCACACTCAGACTGGCCAGACAGTCTCACACTCAGACTGGCCAGACAGTCTCACACTAAGACTGGCCAGACAGTCTCACACTCAGACTGGCCAGACAGTCTCACACTCAGATTGGCCAGACAGTCTCACACTCAGATTGGCCAGACAGTCTCACACTCAGATTGGCCAGACAGTCTCACACTCAGATTGGCCAGACAGTCTCACACTCAGATTGGCCAGACAGTCTCACACTCAGACTGGCCAGACAGTCTCACACTAAGACTGGCCAGACAGTCTCACACTCAGACTGGCCAGACAGTCTCACACTAAGACTGGCCAGACAGTCTCACACTCAGACTGGCCAGACAGTCTCACACTCAGACTGGCCAGACAGTCTCACACTCAGACTGGCCAGACAGTCTCACACTCAGACTGGCCAGACAGTCTCACACTCAGACTGGCCAGACAGTCTCACACTCAGACTGGCCAGACAGTCTCACACTAAGACTGGCCAGACAGTCTCACACTCAGACTGGCCAGACAGTCTCACACTCAGACTGGCCAGACAGTCTCACACTCAGACTGGCCAGACAGTCTCACACTCAGACTGGCCAGACAGTCTCACACTCAGACTGGCCAGACAGTCTCACACTCAGACTGGCCAGACAGTCTCACACTCAGACTGGCCAGACAGTCTCACACTAAGACTGGCCAGACAGTCTCACACTAAGACTGGCCAGACAGTCTCACACTAAGACTGGCCAGACAGTCT
This sequence comes from Cherax quadricarinatus, assembly GCF_038502225.1. NCBI lineage: Eukaryota > Metazoa > Arthropoda > Malacostraca > Decapoda > Parastacidae > Cherax > Cherax quadricarinatus. The sequence goes on from NC_091296.1 coordinate 63,494,621, forward strand.
CACACTAAGACTGGCCAGACAGTCTCACACTCAAACTGGCCAGACAGTCTCACACTCAGACTGGCCAGACAGTCTCACACTCAGACTGGCCAGACAGTCTCACACTCAAACTGGCCAGACAGTCTCACACTCAGACTGGCCAGACAGTCTCACACTCAGACTGGCCAGACAGTCTCACACTCAGACTGGCCAGACAGTCTCACACTCAGACTGGCCAGACAGTCTCACACTCAGACTGGCCAGACAGTCTCACACTCAGACTGGCCAGACAGTCTCACACTCAAACTGGCCAGACAGTCTCACACTCAGACTGGCCAGACAGTCTCACACTCAGACTAGCCAGACAGTCTCACACTCAGACTGGCCAGACAGTCTCACACTCAGACTGGCCAGACAGTCTCACACTCAGACTGGCCAGACAGTCTCACACTCAGACTGGCCAGACAGTCTCACACTCAGACTGGCCAGACAGTCTCACACTCAGACTGGCCAGACAGTCTCACACTCAGACTGGCCAGACAGTCTCACACTCAGACTGGCCAGACAGTCTCACACTCAGACTGGCCAGACAGTCTCACACTCAGACTGGCCAGACAGTCTCACACTCAGACTGGCCAGACAGTCTCACACTCAGACTGGCCAGACAGTCTCACACTCAGACTGGCCAGACAGTCTCACACTCAGACTGGCCAGACAGTCTCACACTCAGACTGGCCAGACAGTCTCACACTCAGACTGGCCAGACAGTCTCACACTCAGACTGGCCAGACAGTCTCACACTCAGACTGGCCAGACAGTCTCACACTCAGACTGGCCAGACAGTCTCACACTCAGACTGGCCAGACAGTCTCACACTCAGACTGGCCAGACAGTCTCACACTCAGACTGGCCAGACAGTCTCACACTCAGACTGGCCAGACAGTCTCACACTCAGACTGGCCAGACAGTCTCACACTCAGACTGGCCAGACAGTCTCACACTCAGACTGGCCAGACAGTCTCACACTCAGACTGGCCAGACAGTCTCACACTCAGACTGGCCAGACAGTCTCACACTCAGACAGTCTCACACTCAGGCCAGACAGTCTCACACTCTGGCCAGACAGTCTCACACTGACTGCCAGACAGTGGCTAGACAGTCTCACACTCAGACTGGCCAGACAGTCTCACACTCAGACTGGCCAGACAGTCTCACACTCAGACTCACACTCAGACTGGCCAGACAGTCTCACACTCAGACTGGCCAGACAGTCTCACACTCAGACTGGCCAGACACACTCAGACTGGCCAGACAGTCTCACACTCAGTCTCACACTCAGACTGGCCAGACAGTCTCACACTCAGACTGGCCAGACAGTCTCACACTCAGACTGGCCAGACAGTCTCACACTCAGACTGGCCAGACAGTCTCACACTCAGACTGGCCAGACAGTCTCACACTCAGACTGGCCAGACAGTCTCACACTCAGACTGGCCAGACAGTCTCACACTCAGACTGGCCAGACAGTCTCACACTCAGACTGGCCAGACAGTCTCACACTCAGACTGGCCAGACAGTCTCACACTCAGACTGGCCAGACAGTCTCACACTCAGACTGGCCAGACAGTCTCACACTCAGACTGGCCAGACAGTCTCACACTCAGACTGGCCAGACAGTCTCACACTCAGACTGGCCAGACAGTCTCACACTCAGACTGGCCAGACAGTCTCACACTCAGACTGGCCAGACAGTCTCACACTCAGACTGGCCAGACAGTCTCACACTCAGACTGGCCAGACAGTCTCACACTCAGACTGGCCAGACAGTCTCACACTCAGACTGGCCAGACAGTCTCACACTCAGACTGGCCAGACAGTCTCACACTCAGACTGGCCAGACAGTCACACTCAGACTGGCTCCAGACAGACAGTCTCACACTCAGACTGGCCAGACAGTCTCACACTCAGACTGGCCAGACAGTCTCACACTCAGACTGGCCAGACAGTCTCACAGACAGTCTCACACTCAGACTGGCCAGACAGTCTCACACTCAGACTGGCCAGACAGTCTCACACTCAGACTGGCCAGACTGGCCAGACAGTCTCACACTCATACTGGCCAGACAGTCTCACACTCAGACTGGCCAGACAGTCTCACACTCAGCCAGACAGTCTCACACTCAGACTGGCCAGACAGTCTCACACTCAGACTGGCCAGACAGTCTCACACTCAGACTGGCCAGACAGTCTCACACTCAGACTGGCCAGACAGTCTCACACTCAGACTGGCCAGACAGTCTCACACTCAGACTGGCCAGACAGTCTCACACTCAGACTGGCCAGACAGTCTCACACTCAGACTGGCCAGACAGTCTCACACTCAGACTGGCCAGACAGTCTCACACTCAGACTGGCCAGACAGTCTCACACTCAGACTGGCCAGACTGGCCAGACAGTCTCACACTCAGACTGGCCAGACAGTCTCACACTCAGACTGGCCAGACAGTCTCACATTCAGACTGGCCAGACAGTCTCACACTCAGCCAGACAGTCTCAGACTCAGACTGGCCAGACAGTCTCACACTCAGACTGGCCAGACAGTCTCACACTCAGACTGGCCAGACAGTCTCACACTCAGACTGGCCAGACAGTCTCACACTCAGACTGGCCAGACAGTCTCACACTCAGACTGGCCAGACAGTCTCACACTCAGACTGGCCAGACAGTCTCACACTCAGACTGGCCAGACAGTCTCACACTCAGACTGGCCAGACAGTCTCACACTCAGACTGGCCAGACAGTCTCACACTCAGACTGGCCAGACAGTCTCACACTCAGACTGGCCAGACAGTCTCACTGGCCACAGTCACACTCAGACTGGCCAGACAGTCTCACACTCAGACTGGGCCAGACAGTCTCACACTCAGAGACAGTGACTGGCCAGACAGTCTCACACTCAGACTGGCCAGACAGTCTCACACTCAGACTGGCCAGACAGTCTCACACTCAGAGACTCTCACACTCAGACTGGCCAGACAGTCTCACACTCAGACTGGCCAGACAGTCTCACACTCAGACTGGCCAGACACACTCAGACTGGCCAGACAGTCTCACACTCAGACTGGCCAGACAGTCTCACACTCAGACTGGCCAGACAGTCTCACACTCAGACTGGCCAGACAGTCTCACACTCAGACTGGCACACTCAGACTGGCCAGACAGTCTCACACTCAGACTGGCCAGACAGTCCAGACAGTCTCACACTCAGACTGGCCAGACAGTCTCACACTCAGACTGGCCAGACAGTCTCACACTCAGACTGGCCAGACAGTCTCACACTCAGACTGGCCAGACAGTTTCACACTCAGACTGGCCAGACAGTCTCACACTCAGACTGGCCAGACAGTCTCACACTCAGACTGGCCAGACAGTCTCACACTCAGACTGGCCAGACAGTCTCACACTCAGACTGGCCAGACAGTCTCACACTAAGACTGGCCAGACAGTCTCACACTCAGACTGGCCAGACAGTCTCACACTCAGACTGGCCAGACAGTCTCACACTCAGACTGGCCAGACAGTCTCACACTCAGACTGGCCAGACAGTCTCACACTCAGACTGGCCAGACAGTCTCACACTCAGACTGGCCAGACAGTCTCACACTCAGACTGGCCAGACAGTCTCACACTCAGACTGGCCAGACAGTCTCACACTCAGACTGGCCAGACAGTCTCACACTCAGACTGGCCAGACAGTCTCACACTCAGACTGGCCAGACAGTCTCACACTCAGACTGGCCAGACAGTCTCACACTCAGACTGGCCAGACAGGCTCACACTCAGACAATCAGTGACAATGCTCCATCACTGTCGTGCACCTGAATTACGAAACAGTTTTGCATAAAAAATCCCCATTATCACCCATTATCACCCATTATCGGTTCAATATATACTATTATTACTCTTTGGGGAGGCCAGTTACCTATTAGTAATCGCCTATTTGTGATTATCTATCTGTGTTTACCTATTTCTAGCAGCCTGAGCACAGCTGTGCTCAGGCTGCTGTCACTGCTACTGTCACTGTCGCTGTTACTGTCACTGCTGCTGTTTCTGCTACTGTCGCTGCTGCTGTTACTGCTACTGTCACTGCTGCTGTTTTTGTTACTGCCACTGCTGCTGTTACTGTTACTGTCACTGCTGTTGTTACTGTTATTGCCACTGCTGCTGTTGCTGCTACTGTCACTACTGCTGTTACTGTTACTGCCACTGCTGCTGTTACTGTTACTGTCACTGCTGTTGTTACTGTTACTGTCACTGCTGGTGTTGCTATTACTGTCACTGCTGCTGTTACTGCCACTGCTGCTGTTACTGTTACTGTCACTGCTGCTGTTACTGCTACTGTTACTGCTACTGTTACTGCCACTGCTGCTGTTACTGTTACTGTCACTGCTGCTGTTACTGTTACTGCCACTGCTGTTGTTACTGCTACTGCCACTGCTGCTGTTACTATTACTGCTACTGCTGCTGTTACTGTTACTGCCACTGCTGCTGTTGCTGCTACTGTCACTGCTGCTGTTGCTGCCACTGCTGCTGTTTCTGCTACTGTCGCTGCTGCTGTTACTGCTACTGTCACTGCTGCTGTTTTTGTTACTGCCACTGCTGCTGTTACTGTTACTGTCACTGCTGTTGTTACTGTTATTGCCACTGCTGCTGTTGCTGCTACTGTCACTACTGCTGTTACTGTTACTGCCACTGCTTCTGTTACTGTTACTGTCACTGCTGTTGTTACTGTTACTGTCACTGCTGCTGTTGCTACTACTGTCACTGCTGCTGTTACTGCCACTGCTGCTGTTACTGTTACTGCCACTGCTGCTGTTACTGTTACTGTCACTGCTGCTGTTACTGATACTGTTACTGCTACTGTTACTGCCACTGCTGCTGTTACTGTTACTGTCACTGCTGCTGTTACTGTTACTGCCACTGCTGTTGTTACTGCTACTGCCACTGCTGCTGTTACTATTACTGCTACTGCTGCTGTTACTGTTACTGCCACTGCTGCTGTTGCTGCTACTGTCACTGCTGCTGTTACTGCCACTGCTGCTGTTACTGCTACTGTCACTGCTGCTGTCACTGGTACTGTAACTGTCACTGCTACTGTCACTGTCACTGCTACTGTCACTGTCACTGCTACTGTCACTGTCACTGTAACTGTAACTGTCACCGTCACTGGTACTGTCACTGTCATTGGTACTGTCACTGTCACTGCTACTGCCACTGCTATTGTCACTGCTACTGTCACTGCTACTGCCACTGCTACTGTCACTGCTACTGTCACTGTCACTGCTACTGTCACTGCTACTGTCACTGCTACTGTCACTGCTACTGTCACTGCTACTGTCACTGCTACTGTCACTGCTACTGTTACTGCTACTGTCACTGCTACTGTTACTGTCACTGCTACTGTCACTGTCACTGCTACTGTCACTGTCACTGCTACTGTCACTGCTACTGTTACTGCTACTGTCACTGCTACTGTCACTGCTACTGTCACTGTCACTGCTACTGTCACTGCTACTGTCACTGCTACTGTCACTGTCACTGATACTGTCACTGCTACTGTCACTGCTACTGTTACTGCTACTGTTACTGCTACTGTCACTGTCACTGATACTGTCACTGCTACTGTCACTGCTACTGTTACTGCTACTGTTACTGCTACTGTTACTGTCACTGCTACTGTTACTGCTACTGTCACTGTCACTGCTACTGTCACTGCTACTGTCTTTCCCAGTACATGGGTCGTAAAATAATTTTTTTCCAGTACAAGGGTCGCAAAATATAATCTTTTTTACCAGGATATTAGGCACAACAGTGCCCTTAGGACCAGGAGCTGTGGATCAACCCTTTCTGTAAGTAGAGTCGAGCGCGCGCACGCACACGCACAGCTGGCGAAACCAGGCTAATGTGTATCTGGAAGGAAAAACGCATAAACTACGTTTTTCTATTAAGATAAAAGGTTTCGCCGCTTATTTTCTCGAAGAAATGTGATGCAAAGCCTTGAGCTCGGTCATGTCTGTCAGGCTGGCTCGGTCATGTCTGTCAGGCTGGCTCGGTCATGTCTGTCAGGCTGGCTCGGTCATGTCTGTCAGGCTGGCTCGGTCATGTCTGTCAGGCTGGCTCGGTCATGTCTGTCATGCTGGCTCGGTCATGTCTGTCAGGCTGGCTCGGTCATGTCTGTCAGGCTGGCTCGGTCATGTCTGTCAGGCTGGCTCGGTCATGTCTGTCAGGCTGGCTCGGTCATGTCTGTTTCAGTCTCGTCATATGTCAGGCTGGCTCGGTCATGTTTGTTCCAACCCCATCACATGTCAGGCTGTCTACGTCATGTTTGTTCCAGCCTCATCATATGTCAGGCTGGCTCGGTCATGTCTGTTCCAACCTCGTCACATGCCAGCCTGACTCAGTGACGCATTTTGTATCTCAATGTAATTACGACTCAAGAATTTAGTAATCAGTCAAGCTTGATTAAATGTATATTACAGATTCCCGCTTACCGATAGACAGACAGACACACACACACACGCATAAACACACACACACACACACACACACACACACACACACACACACACACACACACACACACACACACACACACACAGCAACAACGACACCCATCAGTGACGCGGGTCGAGTCGGAGACCATCCTGGGATTAGAAAGATCAAGCTAGCATCAGAAGGGCCGTTCCAAATTAGAAATTACATCATTGGTATCAGACAGGGATGCGGGCGAGGTTTTCCTGGGAGAAATACCCCTGGGCCTGGTGCTGGTTTTATTTTCTTTGTCAGGAGAAATGAAAAGCAAGTTTCACTGACGTGGTACTTCATAATGAGACTCGGTCCGTGGAGAGACTGTCTGCTTTTGGTCGTCTGACCGAGCTCTTCCCTCTGGCCTACTGGTCTCCTGGAAGCAACAGATACATTGCTTCTTCACTCGGGAAGCACGAGAATCGGTCCTTGGAGCTTCTCGGTCAACTGACCGAGGTCTTCCTCTGGCCTACTGGTCTGCAGAAAGCAGCAGTTATGCTCCTTCTTCACTGGTGAGGCACTGAAAGGTGAGGCATCAGCGGAGGCTCTCCTTGGATAAAAACAACAAACAAGAACTTCGGTACGGCCCTGGGGAAACCATCAAACCTCTCATCAAGGTAATGGCTCTCATTATGGCAGGTGATGGCCTGACATCCACGTAGATCTAGTGTGATGCTTAATGTATGTATATGTGTGTGTGTCTGTTGTGTGTGTTTGTGTGCTCACGCGTCCGAGAAGAGAGGGGTGGTACGGGATACAGAGGAAAGTAATGGAAGGGAGGGGAAAAGAGGAGAGAAAGAGAAGAAGGGTAAAAATAAAAATTAAGAATCAAGGAGATGGAGGGTTAAGAGGGAGGCAGAGACAGGGTAGAGGGAGACAGAAAGGGAGAATAAAGGAAAGGAGAATATAAACACTGTCTGACCTAAGTGATGAGACTGAAGAATGCAAGGCTAGGGTCTCGTGAAAGCATGAGGCCAGACTGGCTAGCTGCGTCTGCACCTGCTACATTCATCTGCAAGCTAGACCACACGAAGCTAGACCACACGAAGCTAGACCACACGAAGCTAGACCACGCGAAGCTAGACCACACGAAGCTAGACCACACGAAGCTAGACCACACGAAACAAGACCGTACGAAGCTAGGACACGCGAAGCTAGACTACCCAAATCTAGAGCACACTATGCTAGACAAAACGCAGCGAGACGACTCGAGATATTCATTACCAGTAATCTAAATACTAGTCTCATATCCCATAACTGTTCACCCCGGATTAAATTATACCATGAAATCTTCTACAAGTGCAACCTACCCGTGACCACTTTCCAGAGTCGCTCCAATGACAGACCGTCCTAAGGGCAGACTTCCTGCTGCCAGCGAGGAGCAGTACTACTCTCACAACCTGGCTGATGCTGCTCTTTGTACCTCCAATATGCCTTATGTCCGCTATCAGCAGGTTGAAGATTTGGCTTGTTGATTGAGAATCGGTGAAGCCTATCGACTACACCAGGGTTATTAATGCTGCACGTAACCTTTTCCGTCACCAGACAAAGACACATTAATGCCTAAAATAGGGATTAGAGTCCCAGCGTGTATACGTTGAGAGCAATGCATCTCTTAGTGTATATCTCCTCTGACGAAGAGTTGTGAGTCGCCAATGATTTTCGCTGCGCTGGCTCACAATTAATCTCATGTCTCTTACTCCAGTAAGTTGATATTGTATCTTTCACTCCACTAAGTTACCATGTTATCTCTCACTCCAGTAAATTACCTTGCTATCTCTCACTCCAGTAAGTTATGATATCTCTCATTCCAGTTAGTTATGGTATATCTCACTCCACTAAGTTACCATGGTACCTCTCGCTCCAGTAAGTTGTTATGGTAATGTGGAGGTTTGGGACTTGTCTAAGTGTGGCTAATCCAAGGTTCGTTTGCTGCTTCAGCGATGCTCACCGAAGCATAACTGATGTTCACTGAAGCAAGAGCAGAGCAGGAAGTGAACCTGAAGATAGTCTCTAGAACCAGAGGAAATAACAGAACCAGAGGAAATGAACAGAACCAGAGGAAATGAACAGAACCAGAGGAAATGAACAGAACCAGAGGAAATGAACAGAACCAGAGGAAATGAACAGAACCAGAGGAAATGAACAGAACCAGAGGAAATGAACAGAACCAGAGGAAATGAACAGAACCAGAGGAAATGAACAGAACCAGAGGAAATGAACAGAACCAGAGGAAATGAACAGAACCAGAGGAAATGAACAGAACCAGAGGAAATGAACAGAACCACAAGAAGTGAACAGAACCAGAGGAAATAACAGAACCAGAGGAAATGAACAGAACCACAAGAAGTGAACAGAACCAGAGGAAATAACAGAACCAGAGGAAATTAACAGAACCAGAGGAAATAACAGAACCAGAGGAAATGAACAGAACCAGAGGAAATGAACAGAACCACAAGTGAACAGAACCAGAGGAAATGAACAGAACCAGAAGTGAACAGAACCAGAGGAAATGAACAGAACCAGAGAAAATAACAGAACCAGAGGAAATGAACAGAACCAGAGGAAATGAACAGAACCACAAGAAGTGAACAGAACCAGAGGAAATGAACAGAACCACAAGAAGTGAACAGAACCAGAGGAAATGAACAGAACCAGAAGAAGTGAACAGAACCAGAGGAAATGAACAGAACCAGAGAAAATAACAGAACCAGAAGAAATTAACAACACCAGAAGAAATAACAGACCCAAAGGAATAAACAGAACCAGAGGAAATAAACAGAACCAGAGGAAATGAACAGAGAACCAGAGGAAATGAACAGAACCAGAGGAAATGAACAGAACCAGAGGAAATGAAAAGAACCAAATTAAATAAACAGAACCAGAGAAAATAACAGAACCAGAGGAAATGAAGAGAACCAGAGAAAATAACAGAACCAGAGGAAATTAACAACACCAGAAGAAATAACAGACCCAGAGGAATAAACAGAACCAGAGGAAATGAACAGAACCAGAGGAAATGAACAGAACCAGAGGAAATGAAAAGAACCAAAGTAAATAAACAGAACCAGAGGAAATAACAAAACCAGAGGAAATTAACAAAACCAGAATAAATAACAGAACCAGAAGAATAAAGAGATGCAGAGGAAATAACAGAACCAGAGGAAATAACAGAACCAGAGGAAATAACAGAACCAGAGGAAATAACAGAACCAGAGGAAATAACAGAACCAAAGGAATATACCGAACCAGTGGAAATAACAGAACCAGAGGAAATGAACAGAACAGAAATAAATGAACAGAACTAGAGGAAATAACAGAACCAGAGGAAATAACAGAACCAAAAGAAATAAAAAACAGAGGAAATGAACAGAACTAAAGTAAATGAACAGAACCAGAGGAAATGAACAGAACCAGAGGAAATGAACAGAACCAGAGGAAATGAACAGAACCAGAGGAAATGAACAGAACCAGAGGAAATGAACAGAACCAGAGGAAATGAACAGAACCAGAGGAAATGAGCAGAAACAGAGGAAATGAACAGAACCAGAGGAAATGAACAGAACCAGAGGAAATGAGCAGAAACAGAGGAAATGAACAGAACCAGAGGAAATGAGCAGAACCAGGGGAAATGAGCAAACAGAACCAGAGGAAATGAGCAAACAGAACCAGAGGAAATGAGCAAACAGAGCCGTTGGAAATGAACAGAACCAGAGGAAATGAGCAAGGAGAGCAATGGTGAGCCTACGGTCTTGACCACGTCTGCTATACAGAATTTCCCTACTATATATTATGAGGCATCTCTCTCTCTCTCTCTCTCTCTCTCTCTCTCTCTCTCTCTCTCTTTCACTCTTTCTCTCTCTAATATTTATAAAAACCTCTCAATATTTAAAATGTTTTATTGCATGCTGGCCAGACAGTGAAGAATGTCTGCAATGTTTTGCTACAGAGAAATATCTCAGTTTACCTTGAAAAATTGTTACTCTGAGAACACTGGTGTTCACAATAACGTGACAACACTGACCAAGAGTAACGTGACAACACTGACCAAGAGTAACGTGACAACACTGACCAAGAGTAACGTGACAACACTGACCAAGAGTAACGTGACAACACTGACCAAGAGTAACGTGACAACACTGACCAAGAGTAACGTGACAACACTGACCAAGAGTAACGTGACAACACTGACCAAGAGTAACGTGACAACACTGACCAAGAGTAACGTGACAACACTGACCAAGAGTAACGTGACAACACTGACCAAGAGTAGCGTGACAACACTGACCAAGAGTAACATGACAACACTGACCAAGAGTAGCGTGACAACACTGACCAAGAGTAACGTGACAACACTGACCAAGAGTAACGTGACAACACTGACCAAGAGTAACGTGACAACACTGACCAATAGTAACGTGACAACACTGACCAAGAGTAACGTGACAACACTGACCAAGAGTAACGTGACAACACTGACCAATAGTAACGTGACAACAATGACCAAGAGTAGCGTGACAACACTGACCAAGAGTAACGTGACAACACTGACCAAGAGTAACGTGACAACACTGACCAAGAGTAACGTGACAACACTGACCAAGAGTAACGTGACAACACTGACCAAGAGTAACGTGACAACACTGACCAAGAGTAACGTGACAACACTGACCAATAGTAACGTGACAACACTGACCAAGAGTAACGTGACAACACTGACCAAGAGTAACGTGACAACACTGACCAAGAGTAACGTGACAACACTAACCAAGAGTAACGTGACAACACTAACCAAGAGTAACGTGACAACACTAACCAAGAGTAACGTGACAACACTAACCAAGAGTAACGTGACAACACTAACCAAGAGTAACGTGACAACACTAACCAAGAGCAACATGACAACACTAACCAAGAGTAACGTGACAACACTAACCAAGAGTAACGTGACAACACTAACCAAGAGTAACGTGACAACACAAACCAAGAGTAACTTGACAACACTAACCAAGAGTAACATGACAACACTAACCAAGAGTAACATGACAACACTAACCAAGAGTAACGTGACAACACTAACCAAGAGTAACGTGACAACACTAACCAAGAGTAACATGACAACACTAACCAAGAGTAACGTGACAACACTAACCAAGAGTAACGTGACAACACTAACCAAGAGTAACGTGACAACACTAACCAAGAGTAACTTGACAACACTGACCAAGAGTAACGTGACAACACTAACCAAGAGTAACATGACAACACTAACCAAGAGTAACATGACAACACTAACCAAGAGTAACGTGACAACACTAACCAAGAGTAACGTGACAACACTAACCAAGAGTAACGTGACAACACTAACCAAGAGTAACGTGACAACACTAACCAAGAGTAACATGACAACACTTACCAAGAGTATCGTGACAACACTTACCAAGAGTAACGTGACAACACTTACCAAGAGTAACGTGACAACACTGACCAAGAGTAACGTGACAACACTGACCAATAGTAACGTGACAACACTGACCAAGAGTAACGTGACAACACTGACCAAGAGTAACGTGACAACACTGACCAATAGTAACGTGACAACAATGACCAAGAGTAGCGTGACAACACTAACCAAGAGTAACGTGACAACACTAACCAAGAGTAACGTGACAACACTAACCAAGAGTAACGTGACAACACAAACCAAGAGTAACTTGACAACACTAACCAAGAGTAACATGACAACACTAACCAAGAGTAACGTGACAACACTAACCAAGAGTAACGTGACAACACTAACCAAGAGTAACATGACAACACTAACCAAGAGTAACGTGACAACACTAACCAAGAGTAACGTGACAACACTAACCAAGAGTAACGTGACAACACTAACCAAGAGTAACTTGACAACACTGACCAAGAGTAACGTGACAACACTAACCAAGAGTAACGTGACAACACTAACCAAGAGTAACATGACAACACTAACCAAGAGTAACATGACAACACTAACCAAGAGTAACATGACAACACTGACCAAGAGTAACATGACAACACTGACCAAGAGTAACGTGACAACACTGACCAAGAGTAACATGACAACACTGACCAAGAGTAACATGACAACACTAACCAAGAGTAACATGACAACACTGACCAAGAGTAACGTGACAACACTGACCAAGAGTAACATGACAACACTGACCAAGAGTAACGTGACAACACTGACCAAGAGTAACATGACAACACTGACCAAGAGTAACGTGACAACACTGACCAAGAGTAACATGACAACACTAACCAAGAGTAACATGACAACACTGACCAAGAGTAACATGACAACACTGACCAAGAGTAACATGACAACACTGACCAAGAGTAACATGACAACAATGACCAAGAGTAACATGACAACACTGACCAAGAGTAACATGACAACAATGACCAAGGGTAACATGACAACACTAACCAAGAGTAACGTGACAACACTGACCAAGAGTAACATGACAACACTAACCAAGAGTAACATGACAACACTGACCAAGAGTAACATGACAACACTGACCAAGAGTAACATGACAACACTGACCAAGAGTAACATGACAACAATGACCAAGAGTAACATGACAACACTAACCAAGAGTAACATGACAACACTAACCAAGAGTAACATGACAACACTAACCAAGAGTAACATGACAACACTAACCAAGAGTAACATGACAACACTAACCAAGAGTAACATGACAACACTAACCAAGAGTAACATGACGAACGTTTCGAGCATGGGTCCTCGCACTTATCAGCCAAACTGATTTTACAACCAGTACTAATATACCATGACCGTGTGAGCCCCACCAAGTGTAATTTTACTATCTGACATCACAGTACCAGAACCTTCCATGGTACTCCTGCTGTCATACCTCTCACAGTTGTATAGTCCTCAAACCCAAGATGAGTTGTAATATACAACTTTTCCTCCTATGCTTCTGTATACACACACACACACACACACACACACATTGCAGGGGTACCCACAATATAACTATCACACAGACTAAGGTAACTACACACTGCGGGTGCTCTCACAATGTAATTTCAATACAGAGTTGTGCACTCTCACTACTGCTGGTGCTCTAGCAACGTAACTGTCATACACAGTAGTGCAGCAGCAGCAGCAGCACACTGTGACTGTTCCCACAATCGAACAGTCACACAGTAGCGAGCTGGGACGCAGCAAGTGCCATTCGCTTAGCGTTACAAGTCAGTTGACGCTTGTTAAGCTGTATTAAGCCGGGAGATGGTGAGGTTGACGCCACAATGTAGAGAGAGCTTTACTGGCGCAGCCCAGAGTAGTTATCCAGTGACTGACGCCACTTCCTGGAACTAAGTGGCTTACTGCTATCTCTTGTTAAGTGGCATTCCTCATTACTAAGTGGGTTTGTGTGTGTGTGTGTGTGTGTGTGTGTGTGTGTGTGTGTGTGTGTGTGTGTGTGTGTCTGTGTGTGTGTGTGTGTGTGTGTGTGTGCGTGGTCTCCGGCCTGAACAGGTCTC
>NC_091296.1:63508841-63516341 GCF_038502225.1 Cherax quadricarinatus
TGAACAGGTCTCAGGCTGGTCTGCTTCACGCTGTTAACACTTTTCGCCCAACACGTTTGTGAACCTGGTTGACCAGGCGAGCCTGGCCCTTGGCCGGGCTCCGAGAGTAACAAGACTCTCGAAACTCATCAAAGTTATATCAAAGGTATGGTATCCCCATAAATATACCTTATTTACTAATGTGATGTATTAACCATGGTTATATATCTCACGTTACAGTAGCTGTTATGATTATCCAGCTGGTCCAGAACAGCTGGTTTGATTATCCAGCTGCTACAGAACAGCTGTTATGATTATCCAGCTGACTCAGAGCAACTGGTTTGATTATCCAGCTGCTCCAGAACAGCTGTTATGATTATCCAGCTGACCCAGAACAGCTGGTGCAGAACAGCTGGTGAAGAACAGTTGGTATGATTATCCAGCTGGTTCGGAACAACTTGTATGATTATTCAGCTGGTCTAGATTATGTAGCTCGTCCAGAACAGCTGGTATGATTATTCAGCTGGTCCAGAACACCTGGAATGATTATCCAGCTGGTCCAGAACAGCTGGCATGATTATCCATCTGGTGCAGAACAGTCACCTACACCACCATATACACCACCACATTAACCACCACATACACCACTACCTACACCACCATCTTCACCACCACCTACACCACCACCTACACCACCACCTACATCACCACCTAAACCACCACCTACGCCACCACATACACCATCACCTACACCACTACCACCACCTACACTACTACCATCACCACTTACACCACTACCACCACCTACACCACTACCACCGCCTACACCACCACTTTCACCACCACCAACACCACCTACAACCACCACCAACACCACCTACACCACCAACATCACATACACTACTTACACCACAACACCACCTGCACCACCAAGACCACCTACACCACCAACACCATCTACACCACCAACACCTCCAACACCACATACACCACCAGCACCACTACCACAACCAGCACCACCGCCACCACTACCACCACCACAGTCACCACCACCACTACCACATCAAGCACAACCACCACAATCAACACCACCACCATTACCACAACCAGCACCACCACCGCTACCACAATCAGCACCACTACCACCACCACCACGACCACTACAATCACCACCATTACCACAACTACCACCACCACCACTACCACCATCGCTATAATAAATTAAAATTTATGTTAATATCGTTGAGAGATCTTTTAGCTGTGAAATATTTTATAACCTCCAAAATATCGCCCGAAAAAAATAATATACATTACTTATGGAGGCGTTTAATATATTTTTATTCATGGAAAAATACTTCTCTCGTACACCAGCTGATACAAATCTTTTCCCTTTGATCTTTCTACATCTCTTCCTCTCCCCCTTTCTCTCTTTCCCCTTCCTCTCCTTCATCTCCGCCTCCTCTCTGTATCCTTCCCTCTCGCCCATCTATTTAGTCTTCCCATTATCTTCTTTTTTTCTGCTTTCCTTTGTCCCCATTAATATCTCTCTCTCCTTACTCAGAGTTCTCTCTCCTATTTGCAGGATATTTGAAGACGAACGATATACGGAATGTGTGTTTGGTGCACACACACACACACACACACACACACACACACACACACACACACACACACAGGTGGAGGCAGGATACATACATAGCTTTAAGAAGATGTATGGTAAAGTTTATGGAGCAGGGAGGGAGTGACCTACTAGCGACTAGCGAAGAGGCGGGGCCAGGAGCCATGACTCGATCCATGAAACCACAATTAGGTGAGCACACGCACACCTCATGAACTTGCAACAAGCACTTCTCATATACCAGGCAAGCAACGTAAAGAGGCAGTAAAGTCTTGAACGAGCAGTGTTGCCTCTCTACAACCATCACACACAACATAGTCACGTACATTTTTAGCACAACTCATTGCTGGAACGATTCACAAACACGAATAAACACGAATTAACAGGACCTGACCTCATGTTTCACTCCATATGCAGCATTACCTCATCTCACTTTGACATTTCGTGTCAGGTTATCTTCTATACTGGATGTCACATCTCATATTCAGCCTCGCCTAGCTCCTGGCCCCACCACTTCTCAACACTATATATATATATATATATATATATACCTCGCTAGTTTTGATATTCGTCGTACGTTATAGGTCTTCCTTAGAGAGAACTCATTAAGTGTGTAGGGACCACGACTTTTCAACACCCTCCCTTCATTTATAAGGGAGATTACCATCAACATCCCGTAGCTCTCTTCAAGAGGAGATGCGACAGATTCCTCAGAACAATTCCTGATCAGTCATGAGTGCATATATAAAACTGTGGGCGGTGGACACTAACAGCTTGGTGGATCAGGTCAGCAACTAAGTCTGGGACCTGGCCGCGACTCCAGGTAACCTGCAGGTGTTTTGTTGTTTCTGATGGATGACACATCCAAAAGAAATATCTGGTGAGGCTGTCAGCATCCGGTCAGATGAGATCAAAAAATCTCTGAATGGAGAGAATATCACTGGTGATCCCAGGATGAGATTAGTATTCCGTGGTGAAAACATTCGACCAAAAATTATATAAAGAATTGTTGGTGCAGTGGACTGAGGCTCCGTAATTCTGATATGTCGGTCTGGCTGAAATGTGAGGAACACATCGGAAGCTTTCACACAACTGACATTAAAATGACTTAATATTCAACTCGCTTTGTGGTAATGTGATATATATATATATATATATATATATATATATATATATATATATATATATATATATATATATATATATATATATATATATATATATATATATATATATATATATATATATATATATATATATATATATATATATATATATATATATATATATATATATATATATATATATATATATATATATATGTCGTGCCGAATAGGCAGAACTTGCGATCTTGGCTTAAATAGCAACGCTCATCTTGCCATATAGGACAAGTGAAAATTTGTGTATGCAATAATTTCGCCAAAATCATTCTGAACCTAACGAAAAAAATATATTTGATTGTGTTTGTTTAATATTAAATTACTGTAAACAAATCTAAAATATATTTAGTTGGGTTAGGCTAAAATAAATTGCTCTTGTTATAATAAGGTTAGGTAAGTTTTCTAAGATTCTTTTGGTGCAAAATTAAAAATTTTTACATTAGCATTAATGAAAAAAAATATATCTTTAAACGTATAAAAGAAAATTTCCGAATGGACTTAATTTTAAATGAGTTCTTGCTAATTGACTAGTTTTACATATTCGGCACGACATATATATATATATATATATATATATATATATATATATATATATATATATATATATATATATATATATATATATATATATATATATATATATATATATATATATATATATATATATATATATATATATATATATATATATATATATATATATATATATATATATATTGTGCCGAATAGGTAAAATTGGTGTATTAGCAAGAACTCATTTAAAATTAAATCTTTTTCAAAAAATTCTCTTATGCAAAAATATTGCATGCACAAATTTCCGCTTGCCTTATTCGGCATGAAGAGTGTTGCTATTTAAGCCAAAATCGCAAGTTTTACCTACTTGGGGACACACACACACACACACTCATCGTTGTTAACTAGGGAGGTGACAACAAGAGCAGATGCAGCCCTGCCAGTAGATTCCTGCTTAGATCCATCAGTAGATTCCTGCTTAGATCCATCAGTAGATTCCTGCTTAGATCCATCAGTAGATTCCTGCTTAGATCCATCAGTAGATTCCTGCTTAGATCCACCAGTAGATTCCTGCTTAGATCCATCAGTAGATTCCTGCTTAGATCCATCAGTAGATTCCTGCTTAGATCCATCAGTAGATTCCTGCTTAGATCCATCAGTAGATTCCTGCTTAGATCCATCAGTAGATTCCTGCTTAGATCCATCAGTAGATTCCTGCTTAGATCCATCAGTAGATTCCTGCTTAGATCCATCAGTAGATTCCTGCTTAGATCCATCAGTAGATTCCTGCTTAGATCCATCAGTAGATTCCTGCTTAGATCCATCAGTAGATTCCTGCTTAGATCCATCAGTAGATTCCTGCTTAGATCCATCAGTAGATTCCTGCTTAGATCCATCAGTAGATTCCTGCTTAGATCCATCAGTAGATTCCTGCTTAGATCCATCAGTAGATTCCTGCTTAGATCCATCAGTAGATTCCTGCTTAGATCCACCAGTAGATTCCTGCTTAGATCCATCAGTAGATTCCTGCTTAGATCCATCAGTAGATTCCTGCTTAGATCCATCAGTAGATTCCTGCTTAGATCCATCAGTAGATTCCTGCTTAGATCCATCAGTAGATTCCTGCTTAGATCCATCAGTAGATTCCTGCTTAGATCCATCAGTAGATTCCTGCTTAGATCCATCAGTAGATTCCTGCTTAGATCCACCAGTAGATTCCTGCTTAGATCCATCAGTAGATTCCTGCTTAGATCCATCAGTAGATTCCTGCTTAGATCCACCAGTAGATTCCTGCTTAGATCCATCAGTAGATTCCTGCTTAGATCCATCAGTAGATTCCTGCTTAGATCCATCAGTAGATTCCTGCTTAGATCCATCAGTAGATTCCTGCTTAGATCCATCAGTAGATTCCTGCTTAGATCCATCAGTAGATTCCTGCTTAGATCCATCAGTAGATTCCTGCTTAGATCCACCAGTAGATTCCTGCTTAGATCCATCAGTAGATTCCTGCTTAGATCCATCAGTAGATTCCTGCTTAGATCCATCAGTAGATTCCTGCTTAGATCCACCAGTAGATTCCTGCTTAGATCCATCAGTAGATTCCTGCTTAGATCCATCAGTAGATTCCTGCTTAGATCCATCAGTAGATTCCTGCTTAGATCCATCAGTAGATTCCTGCTTAGATCCACCAGTAGATTCCTGCTTAGATCCATCAGTAGATTCCTGCTTAGATCCATCAGTAGATTCCTGCTTAGATCCATCAGTAGATTCCTGCTTAGATCCATCAGTAGATTCCTGCTTAGATCCATCAGTAGATTCCTGCTTAGATCCACCAGTAGATTCCTGCTTAGATCCATCAGTAGATTCCTGCTTAGATCCATCAGTAGATTCCTGCTTAGATCCATCAGTAGATTCCTGCTTAGATCCATCAGTAGATTCCTGCTTAGATCCATCAGTAGATTCCTGCTTAGATCCATCAGTAGATTCCTGCTTAGATCCATCAGTAGATTCCTGCTTAGATCCATCAGTAGATTCCTGCTTAGATCCATCAGTAGATTCCTGCTTAGATCCATCAGTAGATTCCTGCTTAGATCCATCAGTAGATTCCTGCTTAGATCCATCAGTAGATTCCTGCTTAGATCCATCAGTAGATTCCTGCTTAGATCCATCAGTAGATTCCTGCTTAGATCCATCAGTAGATTCCTGCTTAGATCCATCAGTAGATTCCTGCTTAGATCCATCAGTAGATTCCTGCTTAGATCCATCAGTAGAATCCTGCTTAGATCCATCAGTAGATTCCTGCTTAGATCCATCAGTAGATTCCTGCTTAGATCCATCAGTAGATTCCTGCTTAGATCCATCAGTAGATTCCTGCTTAGATCCATCAGTAGATTCCTGCTTAGATCCATCAGTAGATTCCTGCTTAGATCCATCAGTAGATTCCTGCTTAGATCCATCAGTAGATTCCTGCTTAGATCCACCAGTAGATTCCTGCTTAGATCCATCAGTAGATTCCTGCTTAGATCCATCAGTAGATTCCTGCTTAGATCCACCAGTAGATTCCTGCTTAGATCCATCAGTAGATTCCTGCTTAGATCCATCAGTAGATTCCTGCTTAGATCCATCAGTAGATTCCTGCTTAGATCCATCAGTAGATTCCTGCTTAGATCCATCAGTAGATTCCTGCTTAGATCCATCAGTAGATTCCTGCTTAGATCCATCAGTAGATTCCTGCTTAGATCCATCAGTAGATTCCTGCTTAGATCCATCACCGTGTAGAACTTGCTATACATTATTACTTACAATTAAGCAAGAATTTTCTTGAGCACTTGCCTTCGCAAGTGATTTAAGGAAGGGATTTCTAGTGATGAGTTTCTTAGGAGGTGTGTGGAGATATGTGATATTAAATGAATACAACTTCCACGGAGGGGTGAAACACTTTTCCTGTCAACAGTGATACAGCTCGTGTTTTTACAACCCATTTAGATCTGTTGTTCTTCTAGACATTTAGTAAGATTTCCCAACATTCTAGTACCAAGTACAGTGTTAATCTCATTGGAGGTAGGAATACCAAGTTCCTTCCTGATATTAAGAGCCTTGGTAATTCTAGGACAGCCAAGAATAATTCTGAGGGCGTCGTGTCACACTAGTTCCAAGGGCCAGAGGGAATTTTTCTTAGCTAATAATAAGACAGGCGTAGCACAATCAATCTGATACATACTATGTACAATACATCAATATCACTATTCTCCGTTAGCGACAGCTGTAGTTGTAGACAGCAACAGCTGCGAGAGTATTAAGTCTGTCTTTGTGTGTAATCTACATTATCTTCCAGACACCTTCCCTTCCCTTCCATTTAGCTCAACTTACTGCATCCTGCCTGCGTTATTCAACACCCGAAGATGCGGCACTCACCACCCCAGCATGCGGCACTCACTACCCCAGCATGCGGCACTCACCACCCCAGCATGCGGCACTCACCACCCCAGCATGCGGCACTCACCACCCCAGCATGCAGCACTCACCACCCCAGCATGCAGCAGTCACCACCCCAGCATGCAGCAGTCACCACCCCAGCATGCAGCAGTCACCACCCCAGCATGCAGCACTCACCACCCCAGCATGCAGCATTCACCACCCCAGCATGCAGCATTCACCACCCCAGCATGCAGCATTCACCACCCCAGCATGCAGCACTCACCACCCCAGCATGCAGCATTCACCACCCCAGCATGCAGCATTCACCACCCCAGCATGCAGCACTCACCACCCCAGCATGCAGCATTCACCACCCCAGCAAGCAGCAGTCACCACCCCAGCATGCAGCACTCACCACCCCAGCATGCAGCATTCACCACCCCAGCATGCAGCATGCACCACCCCAGCATGCAGCATTCACCACCCCAGCATGCAGCACTCACCACCCCAGCATGCAGCAGTCACCACCCCAGCATGCAGCACTCACCACCCCAGCATGCAGCATTCACCACCCCAGCAAGCAGCAATCACCACCCCAGCATGCAGCAGTCACCACCCCAGCATGCAGCATTCACCACCCCAGCATGCAGCGAACACCACCGCAGCATGCAGCACTCACCACCCCAGCATGCAGCATTCACCACCCCAGCATGCAGCACTCACCACCCCAGCATGCAGCATTCACCACCCCAGCATGCAGCATTCACCACCCCAGCATGCAGCATTCACCACCCCAGCAAGCAGCATTCACCA
>NC_091296.1:63521341-63523841 GCF_038502225.1 Cherax quadricarinatus
AGGTAGCAACACTACGATCCAGGTAGCAACACAACGACTCTGGTAGCAACACAACTACCCTGGTAGCAACAAAACTACCCTGGTAGCAACACAACGACCCAGGTACCAACACAACGACCCTGGTAGCAATACAACGACCGAAGTAGCAACACAACGTCCCAGGTAGCAATACAACGACCAAGGCAGCAACACAACGTCCCAGGTAGCAATACAACGACCGAAGTAGCAACACAACGTCCCAGGTAGCAATACAACGACCAAGGCAGCAACACAACGTCCCAGGTAGCAACACAACGTCCCAGGCAGCAACACAACATCCCAGGTAGCAACACAACGTCCCAGGTAGCAACACAACGTCCCAGGCAGCAACAAAACCACCCTGGTAGCAACACAACTACCCAAGTAGCAACACAACGTCCCAAGTAGCAACACAAGCAACACAAGCCACACAACACCCACATTTAAGGCTGGGCAATAGCAACATATCATGGTGGAGATATTAGCAGGCAAAAAGCAATTAGCCAGAGAGGAAATAAGGCGAAGTTATTCGACAATTAGTCTTTCTTGACACGAGAAGTAATTACATTCCTCAGGTGTGTCACACACACACACACACACACACACACACACACACACACACACACACACACACACACACACACACACACACACACCTCACATATTCAGAGTGGATTCAGCATGCACATTTTCCCAGCATGGCTAAAATTGCGTTTCCTCTGTAAATACTGCAGCCGAGGTGTGTGTGTGTGTGTGTGTGTGTGTGTGTGTGTGTGTGTGTGTGTGTGTGTGTGTGTGTGTGTGTGTGTGTGTATCAACAACCACTGTGTGTAACAGTGAGGGAAAGACCTACACCCACAGTAAGGAGAGGACTGTGGTTGAGACACCCACAACTCACCAATAAAATATATCTCAGGAAGACCATAAAGTATTGGCTTAAATTAATTAATAAATAAAAAAGTAACTTTACTGACTATTTTGCTTTAAATTCAAGTCAAAATATATCAAGTGAGATGCAAGGGATGGGGTACATCTCTCAGGGGCCGGAGTAGTTGTATTAGCCAACTCGATTGAGGGAGCCATTGCTGACTTGTCTAGGACTTTAAACTGGTAGATTATAGAGGTATGGGTGTGTGTGGGGAACAACCAGGCTGCAGTACAAGTGCTGAAAACAACAGATATTACCAGGATACCTCAAGGATATGTTTAATAGACAGTATTCAAAATAAAGTTGCTAGTAGAGACAAAGCATTTGATCAACAAATAAGGAGAGACAGTAGAGGGCAGCGAGTGACTAGCTCCCTTAAGTTTGCTACACTAATAGTAGGAGTCTAAGAAATAAGACAGATGAGTTAAGATTACTTGCAAGTGCAGGTAATATAGGTAATATTGCTATAACGAATACCTGGTTCAACTTGAAAGATAGAGAAACGCCTCAGGTACACACATCTTCAACTGTTTAAATTTTCTGTTTAAAACGCAAATTTTCATGATGGTAAAATATTCAACTCAAAGAATATTTTTCAGCCAGCTCTGAAAGACAGAGAACCAGATCTTTCCCCTCTATTATGATATTCTGTCTGTATTATGATATTCCCTCTGTATTATGATATTCCCTCTGTATTTTGATATTCCTCTGTATTATGATATTCCCTCTGTATTATGATATTCCCCTGTATTATAATATTCCCCCTGTATTATGATATTCCCGTGTATTATGATATTCCCTCTGTATTATGATATTCCCCTGTATTATAATATTCCCCCTGTATTATGATATTCCCCTGTATTATGATATTCCCTCTGTATTATGATATTCCCTCTGTATTATGATATTCCCTCAGTATTATGACATTCCCCTGTATTATGATATTCCCCTGTATTATGATATTCCCTCTGTATTATGATATTCCCTCTGTATTATGATATTCCCCTGTATTATAATATTCCCCCTGTATTATGATATTCCCTCTGTATTATGATATTCCCTCTGTATTATGATATTCCCTCAGTATTATGACATTCCCCTGTATTATGATATTCCCCTGTATTATGATATTCCCCTGTATTATGATATTCCCTCTGTATTATGATATTCCCTCTGTATTTTGATATTCCTCTGTATTATAATATTCCCCCTGTATTATGATATTCCCCTGTATTATGATATTCCCCTGCATTATGATATTCCCCTGCATTATGATATTTCCCGGTATTATGATATTCCCTCTGTATTATGATATTCCCTCTGTATTATGATATTCCATCTGTTCTATGATATTCCCCTGTATTATGATATCCCCCTGTATTATGATATTCCCCTGCATTATGATATTTCCCGGTATTATGATATTCCCTCTGTATTATGATATTCCCTCTGTTCTATGATATTCCCCTGTATTATGATATCCCCCTGCATTATGATATTCCCCTGCATTATGATATTTCCCGGTATTATGATATTCCCTCTGTATTATGATAT
>NC_091296.1:63528841-63543841 GCF_038502225.1 Cherax quadricarinatus
AGTGGTGATAGTTCAACACTTGCACACACACGGTATATTGTAGTGGTGATAGTTCAACACTTGCACACACGCGGTATATTGTAGTGGTGATAGTTCAGCACTTGCACACACACGGTATATGGGTATTTTCTCAGACCTATGGAACTGAATTATCCTTAAAGACTTATTAAGCTGTACCATGAAATAAAGATCCTAGACTTCACCTTACAAAAAGCTGACAAAACAAATGTGATGGTTATTATTTACCAGGTAGATCATAGCGGAAAAATGAACACATTGTTAAAAGACACAGATACTTAAGTACCCCTTAATAAGAACCCTTTGGACCAGGTTAACAGTAAGTTTAATAAACAACTTAGAACCTTACTGAGAGGTAATGAGGAATTAGTTAATCAGTTGTCGGCCAGATATGTGACACTCCCTTACATGTACGTTTTGATTGAAACGCACAAGCCAGGTTTTCCAGCCAGACCTGTTATTCTTCTTATTATTATTATTATTATTATTAGCTCTGTAGGGTCGGCATCATATGCCTTGTCAAAATCGTTGGTAAAAGTATTAACTCCTTTGCTTGGCAACATTTCTGAAGCCCATTTCCCCTCAAGGAAGGTTCCTTGATGTTGGTGAGGGGCTCTTGATTTAGGGAATTGGATCTGTGCTCCAGTTCCCCGAATTAAGCCTGAATGCCTTCCACATCCCCCCCCCAGGCGCTGTATAATCCTCTGGGTTTAGCGCTTCCCCCTTGATTATAATAATAATAATAATGAAGCCCATTTAAAAACAATGTTGATCTCATCGATAAACTGCCAAATATCAACATTTCTAACGATTTTGTATTAGTAAGTTTTGATGTCACTGCGTTGTTCAGGAGAGTCCCTGTCCCTGACTTACTATCTTATTTGCAAGAAGAACTGGATGAGTTCTCTTTGCCTTTTGATAAAAATACAATTACTGAATTGATTAATCTGTGTGTAGCTTATTGCAAGTTTGAGTTTGAGGGGAAATACTATGCTCAAAGGCAGGGAATGTCGATGGGTAATCCGTTGTCCCCCCTATTGAGCAATCTGTATATGGAATTTTTCGAGGCTAGACTGTTGAAAGATATCCTGGCATGTAGAGCTAAATGGTTCAGATATGTAAATGACAGCTTGTGTAATTGGCCGAATGATATGGCTCTTGATACATTTTTACCAAGACTTAAAGCTTTAGTCCCGTCTATTAAATTCACCGTGGAGAAAGAAGTGGACTGTAAACTTCCATTCTTAGATGTGTTGATACACCGAGTTGACAGAAAGTTTAAGTTTGTGCTCATACATTCACAACTACTCCAACCAAGAAACGAGAGTTAAAAGGAATTTATTTCTTACTATATTTCTGAGAGCCTATAGAGTGTGCAGTCCATAGTTCCTAGATGAAGAAATCAGGAAAATATTTGACATTAGCATGAAAGTGCGGTTTCCTAAGGTGTTTGTAGACTCTGCCTTGCTGGCAGCTAAGAAAACTTAGTATAAAACAGAGACTAAGGTAACACCTCAGACCAAGAATGTGCTGGTCTTCCTATACAATGAGAATTTATCCTGCCGAATGCCCAAGAAAGATTTAATATAGAAGTAGTTTTTAAAAATTCACGAACTGTAAGAAATGTCAGGCTTGAGCTGGGAGACTTCAGTAGTGTCAGGCTTGAGCTGGGAGACTTCAGTAGTGTCAGGCTTGAGCTGGGAGACTTCAGTAGTGTCAGGCTTGAGCTGGGAGACTTCAGTAGTGTCAGGCTTGAGCTGGGAGACTTCAGTAGTGTCAGGCTTGAGCTGGGAGACTTCAGTAGTGTCAGGCTTGAGCTGGGAGACTTCAGTAGTGTCAGGCTTGAGCTGGGAGACTTCAGTAGTGTCAGGCTTGAGCTGGGAGACTTCAGTAGTGTCAGGCTTGAGCTGGGAGACTTCAGTAGTGTCAGGCTTGAGCTGGGAGACTTCAGTAGTGTCAGGCTTGAGCTGGGAGACTTCAGTAGTGTCAGGCTTGAGCTGGGAGACTTCAGTAGTGTCAGGCTTGAGCTGGGAGACTTCAGTAGTGTCAGGCTTGAGCTGGGAGACTTCAGTAGTGTCAGGCTTGAGCTGGGAGACTTCAGTAGTGTCAGGCTTGAGCTGGGAGACCTCACTGTGTCCCTCAGCTTGCTGTCCTTGTCGGTGATGCAGACATTTATATGTATTGTCCTGGTAATCACATCTGGTTGCTCGGAATTTTCTTGGCTTCTCCCACTACTGAAACCCTTGCTTGTGTAGTTGGTAGCTGTCTTTTGTGTTAGGATGAGATTTGTGGCAATGTTTTCAATAAAAAAAAATTCCTTAGAGTGTGCTGCTTCCCTGTTCTATGTGACAGTCATATAGTGAGAAAACCTCACAGTGTTTCCCGGTCGTATTCCATCACACAGATTGAGTTACATAGCGTTGAAATCTCTCAGCCTCAACCCATAGATTTCTGTGTCGTTGTTGTGAGCGGTTCTGAGGAAGAGGAGAGGCAATCTCTTAATATCTAAGGTGCTACGAACATTCGTTCGTCTTACTCCACATACTTCACTTCGTAAAGCTAGTCTGCTAAGGTTCCGCTTCGGGATCTATTGACTACATTCCCAAGGAACTGCACCTGAATAATCACCAGAGCGTTTGTAATTAAACCCCTTTGTAAAATGATAGTGAGATATCACTTGTGTCTTGTGTTCACAGGTGAACTTGTACACTCTTCACTATGAAGCAGTGGCACTGCTCTGTGTTGGGTGCACGCGCGCTGGAGTCTGCGTCTGCGTCTGTGTGTGCACACGTTCGTAAGCTCGAAAAGTTTCTCTGTTCAAAGATTTGCCAGTTCATGCACATTATCGTGTGCCTCTACACTTTCTGGAGTGCGCTATAGGTTTCATGCGCACCGTTATATTGTGAGCGCGATCCCACGCACGTCCAAGCACCAATATTTATTGGTCGTAGTCACAGTTGAACAAACTCTAATCAGTCAGCCGCTTCCCACAATACTAACGTCAACAAACTGCTACATTAGCATAACAATTAACGCCATGTTAACCCTGGTTCATTGTTAATTCTGACATATATAACAAAAAGTGTGGGCATCCTGACAACAAAAATCAGTGTTGTACTGCCGTTATTTATGACTTGAATTCCCCATGTCCGTGATGTACGGACGCGCTCTGTACGTAACTGATGTAGTTAATGAAACAACGGTAACGGCGGTAACAGTATTGCATAATATAAATATATATATATATATATATATATATATATATATATATATATATATATATATATATATATATATATATATATATATATATATATATATATATATATATATTTGTGTGTGTACTCACCTAGTTGTGGTTTTAGGGGTCGAGTCATAGCTCCTGGCCCCGTGTGTGTGTGTTTGTGTGTGTAGTGCCGAATAGGTAAAACTTGCTATTTTGGCTTAAATAGTAACGCTCTTCTTGCCGCATAAGGCAAGCGAAAATTTGTGTATGCAATAATTTCGCAAAAATCATTCTGAACCTAACGACGAAAAATATATATCATTGTGTTTGGTTATTATTAAATTATTGTAAATTTATCTCAAATATATTTATTTAGATTGGGCTAAATTAAATTGCGCTTGTTAGGTAAGTTTTCTAAGGTTCTTTTGGTACAAAATTATTAATTTTTACATTAACATGAATGAAAAACAATATATCATTAAACGTATAAGAGAAAATTTTAGAAAGGACTTAATTTTAAATGAGTTCTTGCTAACTGACCATATATATATATATATATATATATATATATATATATATATATATATATATATATATATATATATATATATATATATATATATATATATATATATATATATATATATATATATATATATAGTGGGATCAGAGATCTTGGGATCATGGGGAAAAAATGCCACACGTTTCCTTAAAGCATTGGGTTCCAGACTCATCGACACCACCAGGGACCCAAGGGCAGCCACTTTCATGTTCCAGCGCCTCAGCGTGGCCATCCAGAGGGGAAATGCTTGATGCATACTTGGCTCGCGTCCGGCTTTGGAGGAGCTGGAGGAAATTCATGATCTTTAATACATTGTACTATTGTATTCATGTTTGTGTTTCCTGTAAATGTATTCTGTTTAATAATAAATGTTCACATAGTATATAAAATATATAGGGGATGGTAGGAGAAGAAAATATTCAAACAGCTCCGGGGAGAACCTTGAGTTTTTACTGAGGTACGTTTATTGTCTTCTCTGAGGATGAGTATTGCTACCCCTGAATGGGTCACAATGTATATAATGTATATTACCTGTTCTTATAATTTTATATTGCTTATATTTGCGATATTAGCTAAATCGTAAATATATTGCTTTATATTATTATTTGACTTAGTTATATTATTAGGTAGGATGTGACATTTATATATTATTTAGTGCTCATAGTTCGAGTGTTAAGTAGCTGACAGCATTCTCTAACTACTGTGTTTTCTCTCCGCTCGTCACGCTGTCGGCTTGTGTGTTGCTGGACAGCAGCAGTACACGGAGAGTCACGTAATCAGGGGGGGTGATCACACCTCACCTGGAGAGTAGTCGAGCTGGCCTGCGCTTCTTATGGTCGGTTGGACGTTGCTTCTAACAAGAGGTCTCTCTACTGCTCTCCCTTGTGGGCCCTTGTTGGAAGATCGTCTCTGTCGCTTTCTTGTTGTTGGTTCTGTGTAACTCTGTTCACAGAACATAGCCTAGACTTAGTGATTTTCGACTTTGTACTGAGGTTGTGTGTCGCATAGACACTCTGAAAAACTCAGGTCCTGAGCTGTAGCTTCTGACCTAACTTGTACTGGTATCTGTGCACTGTCACAGTCGGGGATTTTCTAATGCTGAACTTAGATTCAGTAGTATGGGAGTTTTGTGACTTGTGGAGGATCTGCAGATGGTCCCTACTTAGTGTCGTTATGTTATCTCCTTGTTCCTGATTTTGTGTTGCTGTTGCTTGTTATATTGTTGTTGGGCTTAACAGTCGCTTTATTGTTCAAACAAGTTGTTCTGATTGCCAGGTTGGTCAAGAAGTTAGTTTATGTGAGGACTTTTGGTCAGTCACTGGTTAAGTCTAGTCGAGTCTTGAGACAGCGAACTACTTAGAGCACTTACACACACACACACAAACTTACTTGTATATATTTGTACTATGTTACTAAATGCTAACAATGTACCAGACGGTACTTAAAAGCCATAAAGATGTAATATGTGCCTTCAGCACAATACTACTGTACACCAGAGAAGTGATTATTTTGATTATATTGATTACTTTAATTTATTTTGATATACGCCTAGACAACTTAGTTGTTTATAAGCTTATTAAATTTTAATTTCTTTAGTTAGTAGCCTACCAGTTGTAATCCTGAAGCACTAATAATTATTATTGAATTCTAATGGATAATTGGACAAGGACACTGACTACTTGTTACAAAAACCTAGTAACAGGCTGAATGTTAGAAGGGCTTCCCTTTCTATATTCACTGGAGATCTCTATTATATATATATATATATATATATATATATATATATATATATATATATATATATATATATATATATATATATATATATATATATATATATATATATATATATATATATATATATGTCGTGCCGAATATGTAAAACTGGTCAATTAGCAAGAACTCATTTAAAATTAAGTCCTTTCTAAAATTTTCTCTTATACGTTTAAAGACATATTTTTTCATTAATGTTAATGTAAAAATTTTTAATTTTGCTCTAAAAGAATCTTAGAAAACTTACCTAACCTTATTATAACAAGAACAATTTATTTTAGCCTAACCCAACTAAATATATTTTAGATTTGTTTACAGTAATTTAATACTAAACAAACGCAGTGAAATATATTTTTTTTCGTTAGGTTCAGAATGATTTTGGCGAAATTATTGCATACACAAATTTTCACTTGTCCTATATGGCAAGATGAGCGTTGCAATTTAAGCCAAGATCGCAAGTTCTGCCTATTCGGCACGACATATATATATATATATATATATATATATATATATATATATATATATATATATATATATATATATATATATATATATATATATATATATATATATATATATATATATACATATATATATATATATATATATATATATATATATATATATATATATATATATATATATATATATATATATATATATATATATATATATATATACAATGTTGATTGTTAATAATATAGCTAATCTCCCTAAATCTTGCCAAGTTAGAAGCAGGTTCAGGTCTGGCCTAAACCTGAGGTGTGATAATTCAATCTCTTGGTCGGCAGGGAGTCTGGTGCAGAAGGAAGTTACGTCTAGGTTGGCTAGTTTCCTGATTTTGATGTTGATGTTATTTTACGTTGTTGGGTGAATACCTGGGGTGGCGAGGAGTCGAGCTGCTGTTAGAACGGAGCAGTTTAGTGGTGTGTTTGGCCAGAACACCAGCCAGAGCGAGAGGAAGGATCAGTGGGCCTCCTGCAGTGCTCCCATCTCGCAAATTACCGCACGGAGACCTGAGTGACTTGGCCACTTACCTGCTTGTTGCGCAGCTCCGGGTGTTGACTCAAGATGACTGAATACGGCTGTCCACAGGCAAATCTTCTCAGTTATGTTTCTCTCTGTATTTTTTCACTCATTTCCGCTACCAGCACTGCCAGCAACACAGCCAATAATAGCAGCAACACAATCAATAATAGCAACACAACCAACGGCAGCAGCAACACAACCAACAGTACTAGCAACACATTCAACAGTATCAGAAACATCACCAACAGTACCAGTAACACCGTCAACAGTACCAGTAACACTGTCAACAGTATCACCAACACAACCAACAGTAGCTGCAACACAACGGCAGAACATGGACCATAACAGGCAAAATCTCCACTAACACAATTCAAACGAAAAACAGCTGACCAAAAATAGCACACACACACACACACACACACACACACACACACACACACACACACACACACACACACACACACACACACACACACACACACACACACACACACAAACAAACACACACACACACACACACACACACACACACGCGTGGGTCCATGGGGTGCAGACGTGGGTAACAAGGCTCCGAGAACCTTAGCGTTGTAAGGCGTGCAATAACAGCTAGAAGTAATCAGTGGTAGTGGAACGTCAGTGAACAATACTACGAGTGATAATTAAAGTTATTAGTTAAAGAAAGTGAGAGGAAAGCTGAAATCATAATATTTCAAAGTGCAAACCGTTGGGGGTCTTAGGCGCTGTTGCCACATTGGCAGCGGTAGGCCTGAAGAAGTGACGTCACGACAAGTTGTGTGCCATTATACATATAAAGTGAAGTGTAGATAATGTGAAGTGTATACTATCATCAGTGAAGAGTGAAATCGCGTGAGGAAGCGGGATGTATGAGAATATATGGTTATAAACATCACGGGTGAAGGATCTCCAAAATAGGGATTTAAGGCCTATGTACGACGACTTCGTCATCAGCAGCTGGCAACTGTCACCGCACCATTGCAGCGCAAGTTTATTCGCCTATTTGTGGTTTGCATGTTGACGGCCCTGGCTGGCCTTGCATACTGTTTGATACTGGTCACTCACTCCTGCAAGCTATTACCAGAATTAGAATAGAAATAGCATAGACATAGAGAATATAGTGTTGACGAGTGTGAGAAGGTAGGTGGGACAAGCTTTTAAGGGCAACATTGTAAGACGGTGCTAGGGTCAAGTCCCAGGAGGGTTGTGTCAGGTCACAAGAAGTTGCGGCCAGTCATTACACCGCACAAGACACTCACACACACACACACACACACACACACTCACACACACACACATGCACACACACACACAGGCAGTGTTTCTACCGGTAGTTATTAGCAGTAAGAATACTTAGGAAGCTAGGAAGTCCTCTCTCAATGTGAACAAGGAAAATGATAATAACCAGCAACAATTAATACGTAAATCCAGAAAGGGCAATAAGTGGAGAGAGTAGCATAATTGGGAAAGATAAATGAGACTAAATTTGTGCCTACACGACGGATCTTTCAACCACACCACCTACCTCCCCTAACCCTCCCTCCCTCACACACAAGCACACACACACAAGGGTAGACACTCACACACACACACACACACACACACACACACACACACACACACACACACACACACACACATACACACACACATACACACACACATACAGACACACACACATACATAAACACATACACACACACACACAAACACACACACACACACACAAACACACACACACACACATATACACACACACACCACACACACACACACCACACACACACACACCACACACACACACACACCACACACACACACACCACACACACACACCACACACACACACCACACACACACACACACCACACACACACACACCACACATACACCCCCCACACACACGCACCACACACACACACCACACACACACCACACACACACACCACACACACACACCACACATATACACCACACACACACACACCACACACACACACCACACACACACGCCACACACACACACCACACACACACACCACACACACACACACCACACACACACACCACACACACACACACACACACACACACACACACACACACACACACCACACACACACACATGCACGTACAAACACACACCCTCCACCACTTGACACAAACACGTACCCCCCTCCCCTAACCACCTCTCCCCCTTCCCTAACCACCTCATCTTAGCCACCTACCCCTACCCCAAACCACCTAACCCCTCCCCAATCTTCAACACATCCCTTGAAACTGGGCAACTACCTGAGAAATGGAAGACAGCTAATGTAGTCCCCATATTTAAGAAAGGAAACAGAAACGAGGCACTAAACTACAGACCTGTGTCTCTGACATGTATTGTGTGCAAAGTCATGGAGAAGATTATCAGGAGGAGAGTGGTCGAACACCTGGAAAGGAACAAGATTATAAATGAAAACCAGCATGGGTTCATGGAAGGCAAATCTTGTATCACAAACCTCCTGGAGTTTTATGACAAGGTAACAGAAGTAAGACACGAGAGAGAGGGGTGGATAGATTGCGTTTTCCTAGACTGCAGGAAGGCCTTTGACACAGTTCCCCACAAGAGATTAGTGCAGAAGCTGGAGGATCAGGCGCATGTAAAAGGGGGGGCACTGCAATGGATAAGGAAATACCTGACAGGGAGGCAGCAACGAGTCATGGTACGTGAAGAGGTATCACAGTGGGCGCCTGTTACGAGCGGGGTCCCACAGGGGTCAGTTCTAGGACCAGTGCTATTTTTGATATATGTGAACGACATGATGGAAGGAATAGACTCTGAAGTGTCCCTGTTCGCAGATGACGTGAAGTTGATGAGAAGAATTAAATGGGACGAGGATGAGGCTGGACTGCAAAGAGACCTGGACAGGCTGGACATGTGGTCCAGTAACTGGCTTCTCGAATTCAATCCAGCCAAATGCAAAGTCATGAAGATTGGGGAGGGGCAAAGAAGACCGCAGACAGAGTATAGGCTAGGTGGACAAAGACTACAGACCTCACTCAGGGAGAAAGACCTTGGGGTGACCATAACACCGAGCACATCACCGGAGGCACACATCAACCAAATAAACGCTGCAGCATACGGGCGCCTGGCAAACCTGACAATAGCGTTCCGATACCTTAATAAGGAATCGTTCAAGACACTGTACACTGTGTATGTTAGGCCCATACTGGAGTATGCAGCACCAGTCTGGAACCCACACCTGGTCAAGCACGTCAAGAAGTTAGAGAAAGTACAAAGGTTTGCAACAAGGCTAGTCCCAGAGCTCAAGGGAATGTCGTACGAGGAAAGGTTAAGGGAAATCGGACTGACGACACTGGAGGACAGAAGGGTCAGGGGAGACATGATAACGACATACAAGATACTGCGGGGAATAGACAAGGTGGACAGAGATAGGATGTTCCAGAGAGGGGACACAGGGACAAGGGGTCACAACTGGAAGCTGAAGACTCAGACGAGTCACAGGGACGTTAGGAAGTATTTCTTCAGTCATAGAGTTGTCAGCAAGTGGAATAGCCTAGCAAGTGAAGTAGTGGAGGCAGGAACCATACATAGTTTTAAGAAGAGGTATGACAAAGCTCAGGAAGCAGAGAGAGAGAGGACCCAGTAGCGATCAGTGAAGAGGCGGGGCCAGGAGCTGAGTCTCGACCCCTGCAACCACAATTAGGTGAGTACAATTAGGTGAGTACACACACATACACACACACACACGCACACACACGAAAGCCAACACACACACGCCAACACACACACACACACACACACACACACACACACACACACACACACACACACACACACACACACACACACACACACACGCACACACACACACACACACACACACACACACACACACACATACACACATACACACACACACACATACACACACACACACATACACACACGGTCCGCTTGCGCTGTTTTTTCATTTCGTTTCACTGCCTGGTGTTTTTTGGGTGTGTTTTTACCTGGTTACAAGAGCCTCATATTTCCTAAATGAAGACAACTCAGAGACAAGCATTTAGGTGTGTGGGAGCAGCAGTGTGTGGGAGCAGGGGTGTGTGAGGCGCTAGTGTGGGAGAACACCAGTGTAGGAGGTGCTAGTATGGGAGACCAATGTGGGAGACCAATGTGGGAGACCACCAGTGTGGGAGGTACTAGTATGAGGAGGTGCTAGTATGGGAGACCAGTGTGGGAGACCACCAGTGTGGGAGGTGCTATTGTGGGAGATCACTAGTGTGGGAGGTACTAGTGTGGGGGACCACCAGTATGGGAGGTGCTAGTATGGGAGACCACCAGTGTGGGAGGTGCTAATGTGGGAGACCACCAGTGTAAGAGGTGCTAGTGTGGGAGAACAACAGTGTGAGGGGACCACCAGTGTGGGGAGGTGCTAGTATGGGGGACCACCATTGTAAGGGGATCACCAGTGTGGGGGACCACCAGTGTTAGGGGGACCACCAGTGTGGGGAGATCACCAGTGTGGGGGACCACCATTGTAAGGGGATCACCAGTGTGAGGGACCACCAATGTTAGGGGGACCACCAGTGTGGGGAGACAAGTGTGTGGGACCACCAGTGTCGGGAGATCAGTGTGGGCGACCACCAGTGTTGGGGGGACTACCAGTGTGGGGGGACCACCAGTGTAGGTGACCACCAGTGTGGGGGCACCACTAGTGTTGGGGGACCACCAGTGTTTACTTTCTTACAAAACACTCGTAATTACGTATTAGTTTTATCTATTTGTCACTACATGCCCAATTGTGGTGCGTCTACGTGTTGAGCTTCAGCTGTTGGACCCTTTCCTCTCTGAAATGACTACAGTTGCGTCTTCCTTGGTGTCTTCTTCTCCTTCTTCTTGAAGTGTTGTAGCAACCAAGGTCACGAGGTCTATTATGAGTAATCCTCCTGGGGATAGTAAAGTACTATCATATTCATTGTTTTCTCCTTCACTAGCATGAATAGTTACCTGAATCTTCAAGTGTTCCTGAACCAGTCAGAGTTGCTTCCCCATCCTGTAAATTATATTCTGTTCCTCATCATGTGGTATCCTCTAGGGGAAAAATACATGTGTAATCACTTCTGACGTTGTTGAACAAGTAGTGAATAAACAACCCGTGTGTCTTAAATGTGGCACCACTGTGATGGAATAACCTTAGTTCCAGTGTGGCACCAATGTGGCCTCGTCTCTGACCCTGCCCAAGGTGGCACTGGAGCCCGTGTCTGGGGAGTGTCACATCAACATTTCAGTATGGAGAAGCATGTAGTACCCTCACCCTTCATACCTCTGGTCCTCCACATCTCTTGATTTCCATACTTTTACACTGACACTGTTTAGTAGACTTATACTTGTTCAAGAGTCTGACATTTTTGTTCAGTCTGACACTCTTGTTCAAAAGTTTGACGCTAGGGTTCAGTAGTTTGACGCTGTTGTTCATTAGGCTGATACTACCAGCACTTCTAGGTTGTACCAACAGCTCCAGGTGGTATAAACACCTCCAGGTGGTACAAACACCTCCAGGTTGTACCAACATCTCCATGTTGTACTAACATCTCTTCTAGGTTGTACCAAAACTTACAGGTTGTACCAGTACCTAGAGGTTGTACCAACATCTCCAGGCTGTACCAACCCCTTTAGGTTGTACAACACTTCCAGGGTGTAACAACACCTCCAGCTCGTACCAACACCTCCAGGTTGTACCAATATTTCCTCCAGGTTGCACCAACACCTCCTCCAAGTTGTACCAACACCTCCTCCAGGTTATACCAGCACCACCTCCAAGTTGTACCAACACCTCCTCCAGGTTATACCAGCACCACCTCCAAGTTGTACCAACACCTCCTCCAGGTTATACCAGCACCACCTCCAAGTTGTACCAACACCTCCTACAGATTGTACCATAAGAGTTACATCAGTCGTGATGAACCTGGCAGAGCGACGTCAAGGAGAACTCACACTGGTGACATCTATTGACGTCTGTGGGCAGATGGGACACCCACACTACGCCTCAACACCCTTGCTTAGGCCTACCTAGAGCCTACATTCCCCCCCCCTGGTCCATTGACATTACCACCGTGTCTACATTTGGCTTAATAAAAATCTACTACCCTGTCTATCAATAAAGTTCAATAAAATAAACTTGAAAACTTGACTCGTTTAAAAATATAAAACTTTATTTAAAGCTAAAAATAAAATATTAGTAAACTTAAGAACAACTTTAATTATAAAAAATTAAAACAAAAATAAATTTAAATCATATAAGCATAAAAAAAACTTGAGTGATTAAACAGTAAAAAAAATTGACTCATTTAAAACTAGACTCATTAAATAACTTGACTCATTAAATAACTTGACTCATTAAATAACTTGACTCATTTAAAACTTGACTCATTAAATAACTTGACTCATTTAAAACTTGACTCATTAAATAAATTGACTCATTTAAAACTTGACTCATTAAATAACTTGACTCATTTAAAACTTGACTCATTAAATAAATTGACTCATTTAAAACTTGACTCATTAAATAACTTGACTCATTTAAAACTTGACTCATTAAATAAATTGACTCATTTAAAACTTGACTCATTAAATAACTTGACTCATTTAAAACTTGACTCATTAAATAACTTGACTCATTTAAAACTTGACTCATTAAATAACTTGACTCATTAAATAACTTGACTCATTTAAAACTTGACTCATTAAATAACTTGACTCATTAAATAACTTGACTCATTTAAAACTAGACTCATTAAATAACTTGACTCATTTAAAACTTGACTCATTAAATAACTTGACTCATTAAATAACTTGACTCATTTAAAACTTGACTCATTAAATAAATTGACTCATTTAAAACTAGACTCATTAAATAACTTGACTCATTTAAAACTTGACTCATTAAATAACTTGACTCATTTAAAACTTGACTCATTAAATAACTTGACTCATTAAATAACTTGACTCATTTAAAACTTGACTCATTAAATAACTTGACTCATTTAAAACTTGACTCATTAAATAACTTGACTCATTAAATAACTTGACTCATTTAAAACTTGACTCATTAAATAACTTGACTCATTTAAAACTTGACTCATTAAATAACTTGACTCATTAAATAACTTGACTCATTTAAAACTTGACTCATTAAATAACTTGACTCATTAAATAACTTGACTCATTTAAAACTTGACTCATTAAATAACTTGACTCATTTAAAACTTGACTCATTAAATAACTTGACTCATTTAAAACTTGACTCATTAAATAACTTGACTCATTAAATAACTTGACTCATTTAAAACTTGACTCATTAAATAACTTGACTCATTTAAAACTTGACTCATTAAATAACTTGACTCATTTAAAACTTGACTCATTAAATAACTTGACTCATTAAATAACTTGACTCATTTAAAACTTGACTCATTAAATAATTTGACTCATTTAAAACTTGACTCATTAAATAACTTGACTCATTTAAAACTAGACTCATTTGAAAATTGACTTATTTAAAAATTGACTCATTAAAACTTGATTCATTTAAAACTTGACTCATTTGAAATTTGACTCATTTATAACTTGACTCATTAAAACTTACAAAAATCCGCTCACTGACCACCTTGACTCATTGAACACCTACACTCGTTAAAAAGTAAAAAAAGAAAAGAACAGCTGGACTCGTTAACAAGTAAACTTCCACTTCTTTACGAGTCTTGTTAAGCTTGTGTTGTTCTGTACTTCTTAAGCTTGTGTTGTTCTGTACTTCTTAAGCTTGTGTTGTTCTGTACTTCTTAAGCTTGTGTTGTTCTGTACTTCTTAAGCTTGTGTTGTTCTGTACTTCTTAAGCTTGTGTTGTTCTGTACTTCTTAAGCTTGTGTTGTTCTGTACTTCTTAAGCTTGTGTTGTTCTGTACTTCTTAAGCTTGTGTTGTTCTGTACTTCTTAAGCTTGTGTTGTTCTGTACTTCTTAAGCTTGTGTTGCTCTGTACTTCTTAAGCTTGTGTTGTTCTGTACTTCTTAAGCTTGTGTTGTTCTGCACTTCTTAAGCTTGTGTTGTTCTGCAATTCTTAAGCTTGTGTTGTTCTGTACTTCTTAAGCTTGTGTTGTTCTGTACTTCTAGACAGCAACACCCATCAAAAAACTTCTCTTGTCTAGATATTTTCTTCCTGTATTGTGTAATCTATTGATTAATGGATATTCTGAGTACTGGGTATTCTGAATATTGGATATTCTGGATACTGGATATTCTAAATATTGGACATGATGCATTATTGGACATGCTGAATATTGGATATATTGAATATACTCATGTCTTGACGTA
>NC_091296.1:63548841-63601341 GCF_038502225.1 Cherax quadricarinatus
TCAGATTTAAAAACACGTGAGAGAGAGAGAGAGAGAGAGAGAGAGAGAGAGAGAGAGAGAGAGAGAGAGAGAGAGAGAGAGAGAGAGAGAGAGACAGACAGAGAGAGACAGAGAGAGACAGAGAGAGAGAGAGAGAGAGAGAGAGAGAGAGAGAGAGAGAGAGAGAGAGAGAGAGAGAGAGAGAGAGAGAGAGGGCGAGATAGAGAGCAGAAGCTGGGGAGTTTTACTCAAATAATTAAGTAAGTGATGTCTGTGTTAAAGAGGGAGATGGGTGAAGAGTGGAATGGGGGAGGGAGAGTAGAGGAGGAGGAGGAGGAGATGAGGATAGGCTGAGAGGAGATGAAGGACGAGGGATGGTAAGTATGAATGAAGAGGAATGAAGAATGAAGGGAAAGGAGTAAAGAGAAGACGAAGGAAGGAATGTAGGGAATGAATGCAAGAAAAAGAAAGGGAGCGAGGCAGAGAGGAAGGAGGCTATAAGGAGGAAAAGAAAGCAAGGAGGGGAGAATGTAATGAGGGAAGGGAAGGGAGGAGGGTGAGTGGGAGGAGAAGGAAGAAAGGGAAGGAAGCTGAGAAAGAAGGAAGGAAGGAAGAAAGGAAGAAGGGAATGAGAGAAGGAAGAAGGGAACTCAGAAGATGAGGCAGGAAGGAAGCAAGGAAGGAGTAGGAGAGGCAAGGAGGGAGGGAATGGGGAGAGGTAGGAAGGAAGGATTAAAGGAATGAAGGAAGGAAGGAAGGAAGGCAGGATGGAAGGAAGGAAAGAAGAAAGGCAGGATGGAAGGAAGGAAGGAAGGCAGGAAGGAAGGAAGGCAGGAAGGAAGGAAGGAAGGAAGGCAGGATTTAAATAGAAGAAGAAGGAAGGCAGAAGGAAGGAAGGCAGGAAGGAAGGAAGGAAGGAATAGTAGGAAAGATGAAGGAAGGAAGGAAGGAAGGAGGGAAGGAAGGAAGGAAGGAAGGAAGGAGGTAAGGAAGGAAGGAAGGAAGGAAGGAAGGAAGGAAGGCAGGAAGGAAGGAAGGCAGGAAGGAAGGAAGGAAGGAAGGAGGGAAGGCAGGAAGGAAGGATGGAAGAAAGGAAGGAAGGAGGGAAGGAAAGAGGGAAGAAAGGAAGGAAGGCAGGCAGGAAGGAAAGAGGGAAGAAAGGAAGGAAGGCAGGCAGGAAGGAAGGAAGGAGGGAAGGAAGGAAGGAGGGAAGGAAGGAAGGAAGAAAGGCATGCAGAACGGCAGGAAGGAAGGCAGGAAGGAAGGAAGGAAGGAAGAAATAGCGTTATGGAAGGAAGAAAGGCAGGAAGGAAGGAGGGAAGGAAGGAAGGAAGGAAGGAGGAGGAAGGAAGGAAGGAAGGAAGGAAGGAGGTGGAGGAAGGAAGGAAGGAAGGAGGAAGAAAGGAATGAAGGAAGGAAGGGCTGAATGAAGGGAAGGAAGGAGGGGAAGGAAGGAAGGAATAGAAGGCAGGAAGGAAGGAATGAAGGAAGGAAGGAATGAAGGAAGGAAAGGAGGAGGGAAGGAATGAATGAAGGAGGAGTGGAATGAATGGAATGAATGAAGGAAGAGCACAGGAGGGAAGGAAGGAATGGAAGGGAAGGAGGGAGGGAAGGAAGGAAGGAAGGAATGAAGGAGGGAAGGAATGAATGAATGAGGAGGAATGAAGGAAGATTATGAATAGCTGGAAGAGGCTGAATGAATGATGAATGGAAGCTGTAGTAATGTGCAGGAAGGAAGGAAGGAGGGAAGGAAGGAAGGAAGGAAGGAAGGAAGGAAGGCAGGAAGTAAGAAAGGAAGGAGGGAGGGAAGGAAGGAAGGCAGGAAGGAAGGAAGGAAGGAAGGAAGGCAGGAGGGAGGGAAGGAAGGAAGGAAGGAGGGAAGGAAGGAAGGAAGGAAGGAAGGAAGGAAGGAAGGAAGGAAGTATGAATGAAGGAGGGAGGAAGGAAGGAAGGAGGGAGGGAATGAAGGAAAAGAAGGAGGAAGGAAGGAAGGAAGGAAGGAGGAGGGAATGAATGGAATGGAAGGAAAGAATGGAGTGGAACGAATGAATGAATGAAGAATGAACGAATGGAAGAATGAAGGAGGAGGAATGGAATAAACACGAATGAATACATGAATGGAATGAACGAATGATGGATGGAATGAAGGAAGGAAGGAGGGAGGGAAGAAGGAAGGAAGGAAGGAAAAAAGAAGAAGGAAGGAATGAAGGAAGGAAGGAAGGAATAAATGGAAAAGGAGGGAGGGAAGGAAGGAAGGAAGGAATGAAGGAAGGAAGGAAGGAGGGAATGAAGGAAGGAACGAAGGAAGGAAGGAATAGAAGGAGGGAGGGAAGGCTGAAGGAAGGAATGAAAGAAGGAGGGAAGGAATGTAGGTCATGGCAGCCGAATGAATGGAATGAAGGAGGGAATGAAGGAATGTGGAATGGTCAAATGAAGGAATGAATGAGGAGGGAATGTAATGGAATAAAGGAATATATAAACAAATGGAATGAATGAATGAATGGAATGAATGGAATGGAATATATGGAATGAATGGAATGAATGGAATGAATGAATGAATGATGGATGGAATGGAATGGAATACATGAATGAATGAATAAATGAATGAAGGAAGGAAGGAAGGAAGGAAGAGGAATACAGGAATGAATAGAATGAATGAATAGAATGAAGGAAGGAATGAATGAAGGAAGGAAGGCAGGAATGAATGAAGGAAGGAAGGAAGGAATGAAGGAATAAGAGGAATGGAATAATGAATGAATGAAGGAATGAATGAAGGAATACATGAAGGAAGGAATGGAATGAATGGAATGGAAGGAAATGAATGAATGAATGAAGGAATGTTAAGGAATGGAATGAATGAATGGAATGAATGAATGAATGAATGAATGAATGAATGAAATGAATGAATGGAATGGAATGGAATGAATGAATGAATGAATGAATACATGAATGAATGAATGAATAAATGAATGACGATGAATGAATGTACCGATGATCCTGATCCGTCAAGTCCGAAAACCCAAATGACTGACTTTTGCTTCTCTCTTTTCCCTTTACTCTCCATCCCTTTAATTTTCTCCCCTACCTCCCCTTTACACTACCTCCTTTATTCACCCTTCTCCCATGCCATCCTTTTAATTTCCCTTTATTCACCCTTTCTCCCTGCCATCCCCTTTACCTCCCCTTTTATTCACCTCTCCCCCGCTAATCTCTTACCTCCCTTTATTCACTTCCCTGCCATCCCCTAATTTCCCTTTATTCACCCTCCCTGCCATCCCCTTTTACTCCCCTTTATCTACCCTTCTCCCTGCCATCCTCTTACCTCCCTTTATTCACCCTTCTCCCTGCCATCCCCTTACCTCCTTATTCACCCTTCTCCCTGCCATCCTCTTACCTCCCTTGCCCACCCTTCTCCCTGCCATCCCCTTTACCTCCCTTTATTCACCCTTCTCCCCTGCCATCCCCCCTACCTCCTTTATTCACTCCTTCTCCTGCCATCCTCTTACCTCCCTTTATTCACCTCTTCTCCCCTGCCATCCCCCTTTTACCTCTTTATTCAATTCTCTTCTCCTGCCATCCCTTACTCTCCCCTTTATTCACCCTTCCCTGCCATCCCTCTCTCTTACCTCCCCTTTATTCACTTTTCCCTGCCATCCCCTTTACTCTCTTTATTCACCCTTCTCCTGCCATCCCTTACCTCCCTTTATTCACCCTTCCCTGCCATCCCCTTACCTCCTTATTCACCCTTCTCCCCTGCCATCCCTCTTTACCTCCCTTTATTCACCCTTCTCCCTGCCATCCTCTTACCTCCCCTTTATCTACACCCTTCTCCTGCCATTTATTTATTCTTCACACAATGACCTATTTTGTATATGACACAAATCCATTTCCATTTATGACATGTCAGCCCATTCTTACGCATGACAGATCGATTTTATGCCTGGGACACTCCAAGAATATGACACAAAGAGCTCTGCTTGCACGTGACAATGAGACCTCTCTCTCTTCTCTCTCTCTGTCTGTCTCTTTTCTCTCCTTCTACCTCCATTTTCCTTCAGTTTCATTCTCTTATCTCTATTCTCCATATCTCCTCTTTATTCCGTCTATATTCTTCACCATCTATGCTTTACTATCACCTCTTCTTTAGTCTCTATGCCTCCCACTTCATCCCTGCCCCTCCCATTGAAGAGCTCGCCTGGGAGGGGGAAGGTGTATGAGGGAGAGCTTGAGCTTGAGAAAGAGCTTGAGCTTGAGGGAAGACCTTGGAGCTCTTCACAGTTTGGCTTAAGTTTTGAGGATGAAGTCTACGGATCACGTCAGCCATGTTTCAATTACTCGTTAATATTCCTCTTGTTAACATGAGGCAGGGTGTCTCTCAGGTGTGTCTCACCCAGGTGTCTCTTACTCAGGTGTGCCTCACCCAGGTGTCTCTCAGCCAGGTGTCTCTTACTCAGGTGTGTCTCACCCAGGTGTCTCTTACTCAGGTGTGCCTCACCCAGGTGTCTCTCACCCAGGTGTCTCTTACTCAGGTGTGTCTCACCCAGGTGTGTCTCACCCAGGTGTCTCTTACTCAGGTGTGTCTCACCCAGGTGTCTCTCACCCAGGTGTCTCTTACTCAGGTGTGTCTCACCCAGGTGTCTCTCACCCAGTGTCTCTTACTTCAGGTGTGTCTCACCCAGGTGTCTCTCACCCAGTGTCTCTACTCAGGTGTGTCTCACCCAGGTGTGTCTCAACAGGTGTCTCTCACACTAGGTGTGTCTCACCCAGGTGTGTCTCACCCAGGTGTCTCTCTCACTCAGGTGTGTCTCACCCAGGTGTCTCACCCAGGTGTCTCTCACCCAGGTGTCTCAACCAAAGTCTCTTACCAGGTGTGTCTCTACCCAGGTGTCTCTCACCCAGGTGTCTCTTACTCAGGTGTGTCTCACCCAGGTGTCTCTCACCCAGGCAGTCTCTCTTACTCAGGTGTGTCTCACCCAGGTGTCTCTCACCCAGGTGTCTCTTACT
This sequence comes from Cherax quadricarinatus, assembly GCF_038502225.1. NCBI lineage: Eukaryota > Metazoa > Arthropoda > Malacostraca > Decapoda > Parastacidae > Cherax > Cherax quadricarinatus. Next base: position 63,553,825 of record NC_091296.1, read on the forward strand.
CAGTGTGTCTCACCCAGGTGTGTCTCACCCAGGTGTCTCTCACTCAGGTGTGTCTCACCCAGGTGTGTTCACTCCAGGTGTCTCTTACTCAGGTGTGTCTCACCCAGGTGTCTCTCTTACTCAGGTGTGTCTCACTCCAGGTGCAACTTACTTCCAGGTGTCTCTCACTCAGGTGTCTCTCACCCAGGTGTCTCTCGCTCAGGTGTCGTGTGTGTGTATGTGTGGGTGTGTACTTACCTATTTGTGGTTGCAGTGGTCGAGTCACAGCTCCTGGCCCAAGCGTCTTCGCTGGTCGCTACTAGATCCTCTCTCTCACCCTGCTCCATGAGCTTTATCGTACCTCTTCTTAAAGCTATGTAAGGCTCCTGTGTGTGTGTGTGTGTACTCACCTAATTGTGGTTGCGGGGGTCGAAACTCAGCTCCTGGCCCTCCTGTGTGTGTGTGTGTGTGTGTGTTCCCATGTACGGAGAGATGATAACAATTTATACAGACGGAAGAGGGGAAGAGGCGAGGACGAGGATAATTGAAAGTGGAAGTGGAGGGTTGATAGAAAATATATTTTATCAAGAGGAGAGAGAGAGCGAGAGAGAGAGAAAGAAAGAGAGAGAGAGAAAGAGAGAGAGAGAGAGAGAGAGAGGGAGAGAGAGAGAGAGAGAGAGAGAGATAGATAGAGAGAGAGAGATAGAGAGAGAGAGAGAGAGAGAGAGAGAGAGAGAGAGAGAGAGAGAGAGAGAGAGAGAGAGAGAGAGAGAGAGAGAGAGAGAGATACGTTATACGTTCAGCGCACCGTTGTGATAATTATCAATCGAGAAAATGAGAAGAAAGTGAATAAGAAAGGAGAGAGGAAGAGAAAATCTATTAAAAGAGAAAGAATTAAACTCTCTCTCTCTCTCTCTCTCTCTCTCTTGCTTTACTGGAAGTCTGTTACTGAAGTCTGAAGGGATTGTTGTAATTTTAATATGTGAAGGACTGTTGCACCTTTAACAGTGTATGACCGTTGTACTTTAACAGTGTGAAGGACTGCTGTACCTTTTAACAGTGTGAAGGACTGTTATACCTTTAACAGTGTGAAGGGACTGTTGTACCTTAACAGTGTGAAGGGACTGTTGTACCTTTAACAGTGTGAAGGGACTGTTATACCTTTTAACAGTGTGAAGGGACTGTTATACCTTTAACAGTGTGAAGGGACTGTTGTACCTTTAATAGTGTGAAGGACTGTTATACTCTTTAATAGTGTGAAGGTACTGTTGTACCTTAACAGTGTGAAGGGGACTGTTGTACCTTTTAACAGTGTGAAGGGACTGTTGTACCTTAACAGTGTGAAGGGACTGATGCACCTGGAACAGTGTGCAGGGACTGATGTACCTTTATCAGTGTGAAGGGACTACAAATTTTCTTTAACAGTGTGAAGGGACTGATGTACCTGAACAGTGTGAAGGACTGATGTACCTGAACAGTGTGAAGGGACTACGTACTTTTATCAGTGTGTGAAGGGACTACAGTAATTTTAATAGTGTGAAGGGACTGATGCACCTGGAACAGTGAAGGGACTGATGCACCTGGAACAGTGTGAAGGGACTGATGTATCTGAACAATGTGAAGGAGGTGTATCCTTCATGTAGTAGGAAGGGTCACTGTCTCTGAAGGTGTGGGCAATAAAGAAAACTAAAGGGAAATGGAAACGAGGAAATGAACAAAGAGTAGAAGAATGAAGAGGAGAGATGAGAGAGGACGAGGAGGCAAAGAGGAGGTGAGAGGGGATGAGGAGAGAAGTTTAAAATTAGTTAGAAGAGGTGGAGGAGAAGGCGGAGGAGGAGGAGGACCAGGACGGAGGAGGAGGAGGACCAGGGACGGAGGAGGAGGCACCAGGGGACGGAGGAGGAGGACCAGGGAAGGAGAGGAGGACTTAGGAGAAGGAGGAGGAGGAGGAGAGGAGGAGGGAGAGGAGGAGGAGGAGAAGGAAGAAAGATTTTTTTTCAGAGGAGTGTTCGGACAGAATGTTGAGATTCATAGTTCTGTCTTCTGGTTAGTACTGCCTGGCCACCACCACACTCTGTTTTTGGCTAGTACTGTCTGGCCACTACCACTGTTTTTGGCCAGTACTGTCTGGCCACCACTCACTCTGTTTCTGGCCAGTATTGTCTAACCACTACGGGGTACTCAAGGCCATGTCAGTGTCACCCACTGCCCGATGATTCTCCTGTGATACCACTGACTAACATGTGTGGTGATAGCATATGTAGACGGTGTGGTGACAATGTGTGGTGACAGCATCACACAGCCTTGTAGGGTAAACAAAAGAGACTGTAAATCGAGTATGGAATTGAGCAAGGCTGGGAACGTCCTGGCAGTGCTGGGTTATTGACTGCTTATTATGCATTGACACTTCCTGTTGATAGCATACATATAAAAACTATGAAGGTGCCTAGACCAACGCTCCCTTTAAGGCCGTTCTGAACTAGCTGTGCACTCTGACAAGCATCTTCCTGGCTAGAGGTTTTGCCGTTTACGTCCAGATCCACTAAGGCTCATTTGAGCACTATAACACAACAAATTCTTTCAGTTTGGCTGTCAGATGAGGGTCTGGCGTAAGTTTGAGTGATCCGAACTTATACTCCGCAGCAGTGTAGTCAGCCCACAAGATTTTTTTTTCATATTCTCTTTCAATACGTTTTCTTTATTTCCCACAATGATTTGACACTTCACATAGTAAGTTAATTTAGGTACAGATATACATAACTACAATTATCATACATAGTGTTGTAAAACTGATGATTAAGACACATGTGCAGCAGTTGGGTATCTTTATTGTTAAAACTTTCGCCTACACAGCAGACTTCTTCAGTCAAATACAAAGGCAGCAGGTGTAGTAGTGAAATGAAGATGATGTAATCAGTCCATCAGCCTTAGAGAACAAGTATTTGAGGTGGTCAGTCCTCAACCTGACAAGATTTCAGCTCCGTGGTCTGGAACGATATCGTTCCAGACCTATGTATTAATATTCTTGTACACGTGTTAAGATAAGAGATTTACGAGAAATGTTTACGAAGGTGTGTAATGGAAGTTTCACCATAAAATCATGCCTCAAATAAATGGTCTCTGTTTTCAAAATTTCCCAAATACCCGTCTTCCGCACTTAGTGTGAGATGCACAGATGATCGGGGCGGCTGCCCGGTGGTCATTTCTTTCTAGACGATCTTTGCATACGTGCTGAGTACAATGCTCCAGCCGTTTCTGTGTCATTGTAATACAGAGCCAAAAGTGTCTAATCTCAGCGCACTGAAGGCCGTTTGTGCCTACAGGATCTTCCTGGAGGAGTCAGGACTCGAAGTAGCGTATAATCACTGACGGACACACGACGTTCTTTCGGGAGTCAGATCTCGAATGCCCCTCTGCGGACACCATTCTGAATCTTGAAACTGTCGATGGAAGAAACTAAGTTCAACTCAAAAAATTTTCGGACATTTCTGACGGATCTTTACCTTTAAGACCACGTTATATATAGTTGTAAATTCTCCTACATAGCACAACACGTTATGTACACTTGCAAATTCTTTTTACATCTCACGACATGTTATGTATACTTGTAAATTTTCCTGCGTCACACTACACGTCGAATATACTTGTAAATTCCTCTAATCATACAAAGAGAAACGAAGTTCATCAAGGTTGACTTGAGAACAATCAGTTGCTTGAAAGAATTCTGTGTGGTAGACTTCTCCAGCGAAGCGAAATATACTGGCATGAGGAAGAGGATTCACCAGTGTAAACATTACTTCGCGCTGCGTTTTGAAAGGACAGTTCAAGTTTAGGGTTTTCTCATTTTTTCTTTACTTTAAATTATTTAGAAAAGCACTTCTAAAAGTTTTCAGAAGTGTTTTTTCATCTTCTGTGCCGTGAACCACGAAGGGTGAGCATGGTTCCTCGCTTTCTCCACTGGAGTCCTCTTAAGTGATCCTGCTGAAGAGGACACCAGGTGGGGATCAAAATACCAAACTGACATTATTTTCCGGGTTTTGGCCTGTTTGTACTGTATACCATTAACATAGTATATAAGCTGTATCTCATTACCTGATGCCTCGGTCAGATGACCAAAAGCTCCAGTAGCGGACCATCATACGACTAAGACCCGTGTCAGGAAACAGTTATCCTCTTTCCTTTCAGTCTTATCTAACCTATCCTTCTTACGTACTTTGAAGATTTACCTCATATCTGTTATATACATGAGAAAAGCCCACCAGTGGGCGTTCGCTAATAATTACTGTCCACTTATCACCCCTTGTTTGGGTTAAGCCTCCAGACTGTTAAGGGTCAGGAAATATGCGGCTTTTCTGTAGGGTTTGCAACAACGGGACCAATATTCACTTTCCGTGTCAGAACCAAAGACAGTGTTGTGGCCCTTCCTCGTGCTGCAGGTCACGCTACAGGTCAGTGGTAGTCACACTACAGGTAACTGCTATTCACACTACAGGTCACTGCTATTCACACTACAGGTCACTGATACGCACACTGTAGGTCACGTTGCTAATCACGTTACAAGTCACACAAGGTCACTCTCCTGCATATCACGCAAGGTCACGGGTCACACTTGCGTTCTAGGAGTGGCTAATGTCTGCTCAGATACATGATGTCAGCCACCGAGACAAGAGGAAGACATGATGTCAGCCACCAGGGCAGGAGGAAGACATGATGTCAGCCACCAGGACAAGAGGAAGACATGATGTCAGCCACCGAGACAAGAGGAAGACATGATGTCAGCCACCAGGACAAGAGGAAGACATGATGTCAGCCACCGAGACAAGAGGAAGACATGATGTCAGCCACCAGGACAAGAGGAAGACATGATGTCAGCCACCGAGACAAGAGGAAGACATGATGTCAGCCACCAGGGCAGGAGGAAGACATGATGTCAGCCACCAGGACAAGAGGAAGACATGATGTCAGCCACCAGGACAAGAGGAAGACATGATGTCAGCCACCAGGACAGAAGGAAGACATGATGTCAGCCACCAGGACAGGAGCAAGACATGATGTCAGCCACCAAGACAAGAGGAAGACATGATGTCAGCCACCAGGACAGGAGAAAGACATGATGTCCAGTGAGACATCATTAAGACATTGTTACTAGTATTAAAAACTTCCAGCCATCTCTGCGGCGTCATGTATTGATCTGCCCTGTGCTACTGCTGCTGTCTGCTGCCCTGTCTGCTATTTACTGCCCTGTCTGCTGTCTGTTGCCCTGTCTGCTGTTTGCTGCCCAGTCTGCTGTCTGTTGCCCTGTCTGCTGTCTGCTGCTCTGTCTGCTGTTTACTGCCCTGTCTGCTGTCTGTTGCCCTGTCTGCTGTTTGCTGCCCAGTCTGCTGTCTGTTGCCCTGTCTGCTGTCTGCTGCCCTGTCTGCTATTTACTGCCCTGTCTGCTGTCTGTTGCCCTGTCTGCTGTTTGCTGCCCAGTCTGCTGTCTGTTGCCCTGTCTGCTGTCTGCTGCTCTGTCTGCTGCCCTGTCTGTTGTCTGTTGCCCAGTCTGCTACCCTGTCTGCTGTCTGTTGCCCTGTCTGTTGTCTGTTGTCCAGTCTGCTACCCTGTCTGCTGTCTGTTGCCCTGTCTGCTGCTCTGTCTGCCTCTCAAGACGCCTGCCTGTATTTGTGTCTGCCTGTATTTATGTCTGCCTGTGTTTATATCTGCCTGTGTTTGTGTATGTTTATATCTGCGTGTCTGTGTTTGTGAAAGTTAGTGTGCTTGCTTTTGTGTATGTTTATGACTGTGTGTCTGTCTCTCTGTGTGTTGTGTGTGTGTGTGTGTGTGTGTGTGTGTGTGTGTGTGTGTGTGTGTGTGTGTGTGTGTGTGTGTGTGTGTGTGTGTGTGTGTGTGTGTGTGTGTGTGTGTGTGTGTGTGTGTGTGTGTGTATGTGTGTGTACTCACCTAATTGTGGTTGCAGGGGTCGATACTCAGCTCCTGGCCCCGCCAAGTTTGTGTCTGTGTGTCTGTCTGTGTCTGTGTGTTTATTTATGTACGTGTTTTTTTTTAAATGTGTGTCAATACTGACTCCCACACCTCCCACAGTGCCAATACTGACTCCCACACCTCCCACAGTGCCAATACTGACTCCCACACCTCCCACAGTGCCAATACTGACTCCCACACCTCCCACAGTGCCAATACTGACTCCCACACCTCCCACAGTGTCAATACTGACTCCCACACCTCCCACAGTGCCAATACTGACTCCCACACATCCCACAGTGCCAATACTGACTCCCACACCTCCCACAGTGCCAATACTGACTCCCACACCTCCCACAGTGCCAATACTGACCCCCACACCTCCCACAGTGCCAATACTGACTCCCACACCTCCCACAGTGCCAATACTGACTCCCACACCTCCCACAGTGCCAATACTGACTCCCACACCTCCCACAGTGCCAATACTGACCCCCACACCTCCCACAGTGCCAATACTGACTCCCACACCTCCCACAGTGCCAATACTGACTCCCACACCTCCCACAGTGCCAATACTGACTCCCACACCTCCCACAGTGCCAATACTGACCCCCACACCTCCCACAGTGCCAATACTGACTCCCACACCTCCCACAGTGCCAATACTGACCCCCACACCTCCCACAGTGCCAATACTGACCCCCACACCTCCCATAGTGCCAATACTGACCCCCACACCTCCCACAGTGCCAATACTGACCCCCACACCTCCCACAGTGCCAATACTGACCCCCACACCTCCCACAGTGCCAATACTGACCCCCACACCTCCCACAGTGCCAATACTGACACCCACACCTCCCACAGTGCCAATACTGACTCCCACACCTCCCACAGTGCCAATACTGACCCCCACACCTCCCACAGTGCCAATACGGACCCCCACACCTCCCACAGTGCCAATACTGACCCCCACACCTCCCATAGTGCCAATACTGACCCCCACACCTCCCACAGTGCCAATACTGACCCCCACACCTCCCACAGTGCCAATACTGACTCCCACACCTCCCACAGTGCCCATACTGACCCCCACACCTCCCACAATGCCAATACTGACTCCCACACCTCCCACAGTGCCAATACTGACCCCCACACCTCCCACAGTGCCAATACTGACTCCCACACCTCCCACAGTGCCAATACTGACTCCCACACCTCCCACAGTGCCAATACTGACTCCCACACCTCCCACAGTGCCAATATTGACTCCCACACCTCCCACAGTGCCAATACTGACTCCCACATCTCCCACAGTGCCAATACTGACTCCCACACCTCCCACAGTGCCAATACTGACTCCCACACCTCCCACAGTGCCAATACTGACTCCCACACCTCCCACAGTGCCAATACTGACCCCCACACCTCCCACAGTGCCAATACTGACTCCCACACCTCCCACAGTGCCAATACTGACTCCCACACCTCCCACAGTGCCAATACTGACTCCCACACCTCCCACAGTGCCAATACTGACTCCCACACCTCCCACAGTGCCAATACTGACTCCCACACCTCCCACAGTGCCAATACTGACTCCCACACCTCCCACAGTGCCAATACTGACTCCCACACCTCCCACAGTGCCAATACTGACTCCCACACCTCCCACAGTGCCAATACTGACTCCCACACCTCCCACAGTGCCAATACTGACTCCCACACCTCCCACAGTGCCAATACTGACTCCCACACCTCCCATAGTGCCAATACTGACCCCCACACCTCCCACAGTGTCAATACTGACTCCCACACCTCCCACAGTGCCAATACTGACCCCCACACCTCCCACAATGCCAATACTGACCCCCACACCTCCCACAATGCCAATACTGACCCCCACACCTCCCACAATGCCAATACTGACTCCCACACCTCCCACAGTGCCAATACTGACCCCCACACCTCCCACAATGCCAATACTGACTCCCACACCTCCCACAGTGCCAATACTGACCCCTACACCTCCCACAGTGTCAATACTGACCCCCGCACCTCCCACAGTGCCAATACTGACCCCCCACACCTCCCACAGTACCAATATTGACTCCCACACCTCCCACAATGCCAATACTGACCCCTGCACCTCCCATAGTGTCAATACTGACCCCCGCACCGCCCACAGTGCCAATACTGACCACCACACCTCCCACAGTGCCACCACGAGGAGCCATTGAAACGAACCTCATAACCAGTCAGTGATAACCTCATTCTTTTCACTGAACCAAATTAAGATGGCAGTGCTAAGACTCTGTTATTGTTTCTGACGTGATGTCCAGGTGTGGGCAGGCAGGTGTGGCTTGGCAGGTGTGGTCATTAATCGACCGTGGTCTTAACACCGCTCTGGGCCAATTTGTGGCACATTGGGTGCCAATACTGGCCACACGAGGCCAGACGGAATGTGTCTGAGCATGTTATTGTGAGTGCCACGTGGCATTGGTATTGTTAGTGTCACCTGGCACTGGTATTGTTAGTGCCACCTGGCACTTGTACTGCGAGTGCCACGTGGCACAGGTATTGTTAGTGTCACCTGGCACTTGTACTGCGAGTGCCACGTGGCACAGGTATTGTTAGTGCCACCTGGCACTGGTATTTTTAGTGCCATCTGGCACTGGTATTGTGAGTGCCACCTTGTACTGGGGTTATTAGTGCCCCCTGGCACTGGTATTGTGAGTGCCACATGGCACTGGTATTGTGAGTCACCTGGCACTGGTATTGTGAGTGCCACCTGGCACTGTTATTGAGGGTACCACCTCGCATTGGTATTGGTTGTACCACCTTGCACTGGTATTGTGAGTGCCACCTGGCACTGGTGTTGTGAGTGCCACCCCGTCTTCGTTACTGTCAGCAGTAGCTCTCTGTAACCGATGGTAATCTAGTTGACCTGTGAGGTAAACTGCTTTAGGGTGAAGAACAATTAAATTTATACAACGTGAGCAAGTTTACACTGAGTGAATCCCCGGATAGACCCGACTGGGTCATGGGTGAAACCCTATGTGCAACACGCAGATGTCTCTACTGACGAAACGTTTCGCCGGCACAGCAGTCTTCATCAGTGGAAGAAAGAGTGCTGGAGACAGCTCTGGAGAGATGGAATGAGGAGATCAATCCTCTGAGCTCCTTTGTATTTCGACTGAAGAAGCCAGCTGGTATTAATACCAGCTAGGTGGTAGTAATACCAGATTCTGAAACTGGTCTCCATGTGATAACTAGAGAATGCCTCTTCAGATTGGGTGCATACTTTTTGGGCTATGTTAAGGCGTCAATTTACCATTGTCACTGAAGAATTTGGGGATATTAATTTACATGAGGTGACTAGAGGGAATGCCTCTTGCGCCAGGCTTCAAACCTTCAGTGCAGATGTTTTAACTGCACTGCGACACTCTGCACTTTTTATTTCGCATATCGGGCATATGGGATACCAGGGATACCTTTTGCGGGCCACTGAGGATACTGAAAAATCTATTATTATTGTTGTTATTGTTATTGTTATTATTATTATTATTATTATTATTATTATTATTATTATTATTATTAATATTGTGGAATGAACTAAACCCGCTGGGGTCACAAAGCATCTAATGCAAAAGAAATTTTCAGTACGACCATCAGACAGTCCAGTCTGGTTTTCCGGTTCCAGCACCGGCTGCGGGTTCCAGCACCGGCTGCGGGGTTCCAATAACAGGCTGAAAGGCCACAATGGTCTATTGTCTTTTCGCTTTCAAACAAGAAATTATCTTAGAGCAACGCTGACAAGTTTGAACTAGTGTGGGAGTGAATTGAAGGGGTGTGGGAGTGAACTGAAGGGGTGTAGGGGTGTGTTTAAGGGGTGTGGGAGTGAGTTGAAGGAGTGTGGGAGTGAGTTGCAGGGGTGTGAGAGTGAGTTGATGGGTTGTGGGAGTTGTAGGGATGTGGGGTTGAGTTGCAGGGGTGTGGGAGTGAGTTGCAGGGGTGTGGGAGTGAGTTGATGGGTTGTGGGAGTTGTAGGGGTGTGGGATTGACTTGCAAGTGTCTGGGAGTACCTGTGTCACAACGCAAGGCAGAGTCATAAGTCACCAGTATTAAGCTTGATGAAAAGGGGAAAAGGAAGAGGAAGAGGAGTAGGAGGAGGAGAAGAAGAAGAAGAATTAGAAGAAAAAGGTAGGGAGGTGAAGTTTAGACCAGTTAGACAAGTATGTGAATGTTGGCCCTAGTTACTCCCTTCTCTCTCCCTCTCACATTATCACCTCCCGTGAGCCGTATTTACTCTCTAATAATGTTTAAAACCCGTCTCATAATGTTTACACTTTGCTTTATCGCTCTTTGCTTCCGTTGTTTAATATCCGGCTGCTCTCCACCCTGAACCTGGAAGGTAGAGGTGCGTGCCTTAATTCACCGCTAAACCAGGAAGGTCGAGGTGCGTGCCTTAATTCACCACTAAAGCAGGAAGGTCGAGGTGCGTGCCTTAATTCACCACTAAACCAGGAAGGTCGAGGTGCGTACCTTAATTCACCACTAAACCAGGAAGGTCGAGGTGCGTGCCTTAATTCACCGCTAAAACATCCAGAAATGAAAATCTTCCATTTCATATCAGAAGAAGCCTAGAGAATGTTTCTGAAGGTTAGGTTAGGTAAGATTTCTCAGGAAACAGGGCAAGTGTTTCCTGACGCGGGTCTGGAGTTTTTGGTCTTCTGACCGAGGCCTTCCACTGGATGATCGGTTCTGAAGAAAGGATGGAACTGTTTTGATTCACGAGTCGAAGTATGGCTGAGAGTGACTGACTCTTCACTGAGCACGAATGAGGTAAACAGTCCCTCAGCCTGGAGTCGATGTGATCAGTCTATCAATCTACCAGATAAACAGTTCAGAGAACCGTCAGCCTCTCTGAACCATTTACAGACATTGCATTAAGCAAAGGAGGATCAAGAATCCATTTAGAGGATAGTATATCTTACATCCACTTATTGAGGACTTTAGAGATATCTTATTGGTGAAAATAAGATGCCGAACACATTAAACAAATATCTAAAATTTGCTTGCGACAGATGAGACAACTGTAGATAAAATCTAACCTCACCTAACCTAACCTATTCTAAATCTAGATATTACCCCTCTTAACTGTTTTGCGGCCTAGTTCCTAGGCCTTTTGTGCATCCATATACTCTTGCACTACCGTCCACAGGATGGATATTGCGTGCACAATAAACTAGTTTCGTCGGTAGCAAAATCTAATTTCTAAATCTGTCCGAGGGCGGGTTCCTGTCTACCGTGAAGCCAGGAGCTGATGTGCGTGTACCCGTCACTCATGGTACATAACAATCGTGGTCCTTGTGAGTTTATTAAATAGTTAATATCCACCATACAGCACGATAGTACCACCATACTATCACCATCACACACAATCAGCACAACACACACCATCATCACCACACACACACCATCATCACCACACACACACACACATACACACCACCATCACCACACACACACCATCATCACCACACACACACCATCATCACCACACACACACACACACGCCACCATCACCACACACACACCAACAACCCCACACACACACACACACACACACACACCACCATCACCACACACACACCATCATCACCACACACACACACACACACACACCACCATCACCACACACACACACACACACACCACCATCACCACACACACACACACCACCATCACCACATACACACACACACACACACACCACCATCACCACACACACACACACACACACACACACCACCATCACCACATACACACACACACACACACACCACCATCACCACACACACACACACACACACACACACCACCATCACCACATACACACACACACACACACCACCATCACCACATACACACACACACACACACACCACCATCACCACACACACACACACACACACACCACCATCACCACATACACACACACACACACACACACACACCACCATCACCACACACACACACACACACACACACACACACCACCATCACCACATACACACACCATCATCAGACTCGACAATCACCACAGCTAACTGATTCACACACAGTAGAGTCACTGACACTTAGCCTTTAGGGATTTACAGACAAAGTGAGGGAACTGTGGCGAAATCTCAACATTACTCACAATCTCTCTCTCTCTCTCTCTCTCTCTCTCTCTCTCTCTCTCTCTCTCTCTCTCTCTCTCTCTCTCTCTCTCTCTCTCTCTCTCTCTCTCTCTCTCTCTCTTCTACTTTACGCTTCCTTGGAGATAAACACACAAGATGGCGTCCAGTATTACAGTCCGGCGGTAATACTGTGTGTGTGTGTGGAAGCCTCGGGAGACGTGACCAACATCTTGAAGACAACGAGGTGCTTCAAGGAGGTGGAGCCTGGCTTCCGTGACACACACACACACACACACACACACACACACACACACACACATACAAACACACACTATTAACAATATATTTCAAATCCTCTCACCCAGGGAAGCCTTAAACTGCGCCTTTTTTTCCCATATATATCTCTCATTATTTCAAGCTAAGTTGTCTTGTCACTTTGGCGACACAGAAGACCATGTTAAGAATGTTTATGACTCGCCTGGACTGGATACTCGATCCTCTGTTTGCATATTGCAGTCCGGCCAGTAAAATCAGCATCATCAACGGTAGCAACAAGAACAGTAGCAACACAGCAATAGTAACAACAAAAATAGCAGTAATAGTAGCAATAAAATAGCAACAGCAACATTACCAGCAACAGTAACAATAGTAACAACAGTAACAATAGCAGCAACAGCAGCAGTAATAGCAACAGTAGCAATCCAGGTAGTGGTAATAGTAGTCGCATCAACAAGAATAGTGACAACACTAAACGCAGGAGCAGCAGTAACAGCAGCAGTAGCAGTAGCAACAGCAGTAGCAGCAGTAACAGCAGGAGCAGCAGTAACAGCTGTAGCAGCAGTAGCAGCAGGAACAACTGCAGCTGCTGGCGTCTGCTTGGCACTGTTCCAACATTCCCGGATTCCAATTCCAGTACCGAGCTGCGCTGGAGACTGGCGAGGTGTACTGGGAGATGCTGGGACACTCGTGGTACTGGAGGTGGACGTTAGTACTGGAGGTGGACGTTGGTGGTGGAGGTGGACGTTAGTACTGGAGGTGGACGTTAGTACTGGAGGTGGACGTTGGTGGTAGAGGTGGACGTTGGTGGTGGACGTGAACGTTAGTACTGGAGGTGGACGTTGATGGTGGAGGTGGACGTTAGTACTGGAGGTGGACGTTGATGGTGGAGGTGGACGTTAATACTGGAGGGGGACGTTAGTACTGGAGGTGGACGTTGGTGCCGGAGGTGGACGTTACTAATGGAGGTGGACGTTAGTACTTTAGGTGGGCGTTAGTACTGGAGGTGGACTTGAATACTGGAGGTGGACGTTACTACTGGAGGTGGACGTTAGTACTGGAGGTGGACGCTAGTACCGGAGGTGGACGTTACTACTGGAGGTGGACGTTAGTACTGGAGGTGGACGTTAATACTGGAGGTGGACTTTAGTACTGGAGGTGGACGTTAGTTCTGGAGATGGACGTTAGTACTGGAGGTGGACGTTAGTACTGGAGGTGGACGTTAGTACTGGAGGTGGACGTTAGTACTGGAGGTGGACGTTAGTACTGGAGGTGGACGTTAGTTCTGGAGGTGGGCGTTAGTACTGGAGGTGGACGTTAGTACTGGAGGTGGACGTTAGTACTGGAGGTGGACGTTAGTACTGGAGGTGGACGTTAGTACTGGAGGTGGACGTTAGTACTGGAGGTGGACGTTAGTACTGGAGGTGGACGTTAGTACTGGAGGTGGACGTTAGTACTGGAGGTGGACGTTAGTACTGGAGGTGGACGTTAGTACTCACAAAATATCCTCTACGAGGCTCTGGTTCATGGATGCATTAATACATAAAACACACACACACACACACACACACACACACACACACACATACACACACACACACACACACACACACACACACACACACACACACACACACACACACACACACACACACACACACACACACACACACACACACACACACGCAGACACACACACACACACACACACACACACACACACACACACACACACACACACACAAAACAAAGTGCAATAGAGAATGGAAAAAGTACAGAAGGCAGAGAACACATGAAAATAGGGAGATTAGTCGCAGAGCCAGGAACGAGTATGCACAGGTAAGGAGGGAGGCCCAGCGACAGTATGAAAATAACATAGCATCGAAAATCAAGACTGACCCAAAACTTTTGTATAGCCACAGCAGGAGGAAGACAACAGTCAAAGACCAGGTGATCAGACTGAGGACAGAAGGTGGAGAACTCACAAGAAATGACCAGGAGGTATGTGAGGAGCTAAACAGGAGATTCAAGAAAGTGTTTACAGTAGAGACAGGAAGGGCTCTGGGAAGACAGCACAGAAGGGAACATCAAGAGGGAATATACCAACAAGTGTTGATTACATACGAACAACCGAGGAGGAGGTGCAGAAGCTGCTAAGTGACCTTGATCCCTCAAAGGCGATGCGACCGGACAACATCTCCCCGTGGGTCCTTAGAGAAGGAGCAGAGATGCTGTGCGTGCCCCTAACCACAATCTTCAACACATCCCTTGAAACTGGGCAACTACCTGAGAAATGGAAGACAGCAAATGTAGTCCCCATAATTAAGAAAGGAAACAGGGCACTAAACTACAGACCTGTGTCTCTGACATGTATTGTGTGCAAAGTCATGGAGAAGATTATCAGGAGGAGAGTGGTGGAACACCTGGAACGGAACAAGATTATAAATGAAAACCAGCATGGGTTCATGGAAGGCAAATCCTGTGTCACAAACCTTCTGGAGTTTTATGACAAGGTAACAGAAGTAAGACACGAGAGAGAGGGGTGGGTTGATTGCATTTTCCTAGACTGCAGGAAGGCCTTTGACACAGTTCCCCATAAGAGATTAGTGCAGAAGCTGGAGGATCAGGCGCATATAACAGGGAGGGCACTGCAATGGATCAGGGAATACCTGACAGGGAGGCAACAGTGAGTCATGGTACGTGAACAGGTATCACAGTGGGCGCCTGTGATGAGCGGGGTCCCACAGGGGTCAGTTCTAGGACCAGTGCTATTTTTGATATATGCGAACGACATGATGGAAGGAATAGACTCTGAAGTGCCCCTATTTGCAGATGATGTGAAGCTGATGAGAAGAATTAAATCGGATGAGGATGAGGCAGGACTGCAAAGAGACCTGGACAGGCTGGACAGGTGGTCCAGAAACTGGCTTCTCGAATTCAACCCTGCCAAATGCAAAGTCATGAAGATTGGGGAGGGGCAAAGAAGACCGCAGACAGAGTATAGGCTAGGTGGACAAAGACTACAGACCTCACTCAGGGAGAAAGACCTTGGGGTGACCATAACACCGAGCATGTCACCGGAGGCACACATCAACCAAATAACTGCTGCAGCATACGGGCGCCTGGCAAACCTGAGAATAGCGTTCCGATACCTTAATAAGGAATCGTTCAAGACACTGTACACTGTGTATGTTAGGCCCATACTGGAGTATGCAGCACCAGTCTGGAACCCACACCTGGTCAAGCACGTCAAGAAATTAGAGAAAGTACAAAGGTTTGCAACAAGGCTAGTCCCAGAGCTCAGGGGAATGTCGTACGAGGACAGGTTGAGAGAAATCGGACTGACGACACTGGAGGACAGAATGGTCAGGGGAGACATGATAACGACATACAAGATACTGCGGGGAATAGACAAGGTGGACAGAGATAGGATGTTCCAGAGAGGGGAAACAGAAACAAGGGGTCACAACTGGAAGCTGAAGACTCAGACGAGTCACAGGGACGTTAGGCAGTATTTCTTCAGTCATAGAGTCGTCAGGAAGTGTAATAGCCTAGCAAATGAAGTAGTGGAGGCAGGAACCATACATAGTTTTAAGAAGAGGTATGACAAAGCGCAGGAAGCAGAGAGGGAGAAGACCCAGTAGCGATCAGTGAAGAGGCGGGGCCAGGAGCTGAGTCTCAACCCCTGCAACCACAATTAGGTGAGTACACACACACACACACACACACACACACACACACACACATACACACACACACACACGAAAGGAGAAATGGGAGGAAATGAAAAAGGAGAGCAGAATAACCCAGGATCAAATGGAAGGACAAGCGCACCCCCCAGAAACACCTGCAGAAGGACTCCAGCCACGACACCCCCAAGGCAACTGAACAATCCAAACCAACCATCACACACCGATCCCTCTGTTTCCACCCCCCGCACCACAGTTACAGTATTAGAACAGAAGTTGAAGGTTTGGTACACAAATGCAGATGGATTAACGAATAAACATGAGGAATGGCAAGAAAGAATCAATGAGAAGTCCCCAGACATCATAGCAGTTACAGAAACAAAACTCATGGAGACAATAACAGATGCAATCTTCCCACCAGGATACCAGATCATGAGGAAAGATAGAAGGGGCAGGGGGGGAGGTGGGGTTGCTCTGCTCGTAAAAAACAGATGGAAATTCGAGAAAATGGAAGGAATAGATGAGACGGGAGAAAGAGACTACATAGCAGGTACACTTCAGTCTGGGGAACACAAAGTGGTCATTGCAGTGATGTATAATCCACCACAGAACTGCAGGAGGCCAAGAGAGGAATATGAAGAGAGCAACAGAGCAATGGTGGACACACTTGCTGAGGTGGCAAGAAGAGCTCACTCCAGCAGAGCAAAGTTGCTGGTTATGGGGGATTTCAACCACAGGGAGATTGACTGGGAAAACCTGGAGCCACATGGGGGTCCCGAAACATGGAGAGCCAGGATGTTGGACGTGGTGCTGGAAAACCTCATGCACCAACATGTTAAGGACACTACCAGAGTGAGAGGGGAGGATGAACCAGCAAGATTGGACCTTGTGCTCACCCTGGGCAGCTCAGACATTGAGGACATCAAGTATGAGAGTCCCCTAGGAGCTAGCGACCACGTGGTTCTGTGCTTTGAATACATAGTAGAGCTGCAAGTGGAGAGAATAACAGGAGTAGAATGGGAAAAACCTGACTATAAAAGAGGGGACTACATAGGGTTGAAGAACTTCCTGCGGGAGGTCCAGTGGGACAGAGAACTGGCAGGAAAGCCAGTAAATGAAATGATGGAATATGTAGCAACAAAATGCAAGGAGGCAGTGGAAAGGTTCATTCCCAAGGGCAACAGTAACAACGGGAAGACCAGAACAAGCCCCTGGTTCACCCGACGGTGTAAGGAGGCAAAAACAAAGTGCAATAGAGAATGGAAAAAGTACAGAAGGCAGAGAACACACGAAAATAGGGAGATCAGTCGCAGAGCCAGGAATGAGTACGCACAGGTAAGGAGGGAGGCCCAGCGACAGTATGAAAATGACATAGCATCGAGAATCAAGACTGACCCGAAACTGTTGTATAGCCACATCAGGAGGAAGACAACAGTCAAAGACCAGGTGATCAGATTAAGGACAGAAGGTGGAGAACTCACAAGAAATGATCAGGAGGTATGTGAGGAGCTGAACAGGAGATTCAAGGAAGTTTTTACAGTAGAGACAGGAAGGGCTGTGGGAAGACAGAACAGAAGGGAACATCAAGAGGGAATATACCAACAAGTGTTGGATGACATACGAACAACTGAGGAGGAGGTGAAGAAGCTCTTAAGTGACCTTGACACCTCAAAGGCGATGGGACCGGACAACATCTCCCCATGGGTCCTTAGAGAAGGAGCAGAGATGCTGTGTGTGCCTCTAACCCCAATCTTCAACACATCCCTTGAAACTGGGCAACTACCTGAGAAATGGAAGACAGCTAATGTAGTCCCCATATTTAAGAAAGGAAACAGAAACGAGGCACTAAACTACAGACCTGTGTCTCTGACATGTATCGTGTGCAAGGTCATGGAGAAGATTATCAGGAGGAGAGTGGTCGAACACCTGGAAAGGAACAAGATTATAAATGAAAACCAGCATGGGTTCATGGAAGGCAAATCTTGTATCACAAACCTCCTGGAGTTTTATGACAAGGTAACAGAAGTAAGACACGAGAGAGAGGGTTGGGTAGATTGCGTTTTCCTAGACTGCAGGGAGGCCTTTGACACAGTTCCCCACAAGAGATTAGTGCAGAAGCTGGAGGATCAGGCACACGTAAAGGGAAGGGCACTGCAATGGATAAGGGAATACCTGACAGGGAGGCAGCAACGAGTCATGGTACGTGAAGAGGTATCACAGTGGGCGCCTGTTACGAGCGGGGTCCCACAGGGGTCAGTTCTAGGACCAGTGCTATTTTTGATATATGTGAACGACATGATGGAAGGAATAGACTCTGAAGTGTCCCTGTTCGCAGATGACGTGAAGCTGATGAGAAGAATTAAATCGGACGAGGATGAGGCAGGACTGCAAAGAGACCTGGAGAGGCTGGACATGTGGTCCAGTAACTGGCTTCTCGAATTCAATCCAGCCAAATGCAAAGTCATGAAGATTGGGGAGGGGCAAAGAAGACCGCAGACAGAGTATAGGCTAGGTGGACAAAGACTACAGACCTCACTCAGAGAGAAAGACCTTGGGGTGACCATAACACCGAGCACATCACCGGAGGCACACATCAACCAAATAACCGCTGCAGCATACGGGCGCATGGCAAACCTGAGAATAGCGTTCCGATACCTTAATAAGGAATCGTTCAAGACACTGTACACTGTGTATGTTAGGCCCATACTGGAGTATGCAGCACCAGTCTGGAACCCACACCTGGTCAAGCACGTCAAGAAGTTAGAGAAAGTACAAAGGTTTGCAACAAGGCTAGTCCCAGAGCTCAAGGGAATGTCGTACGAGGAAAGGTTAAGGGAAATCGGACTGACGACACTGGAGGACAGAAGGGTCAGGGGAGACATGATAACGACATACAAGATACTGCGGGGAATAGACAAGGTGGACAGAGATAGGATGTTCCAGAGAGGGGACACAGGGACAAG
Source organism: Cherax quadricarinatus (assembly GCF_038502225.1). NCBI lineage: Eukaryota > Metazoa > Arthropoda > Malacostraca > Decapoda > Parastacidae > Cherax > Cherax quadricarinatus. The sequence goes on from NC_091296.1 coordinate 63,572,881, forward strand.
GGGTCACAACTGGAAGCTGAAGACTCAGACGAGTCACAGGGACGTTAGGAAGTATTTCTTCAGTCATAGAGTTGTCAGCAAGTGGAATAGCCTAGCAAGTGAAGTAGTGGAGGCAGGAACCATACATAGTTTTAAGAAGAGGTATGACAAAGCTCAGGAAGCAGAGAGAGAGAGGATCCAGTAGCGATCAGTGAAGAGGCGGGGCCAGGAGCTGAGTCTCGACCCCTGCAACCACAATTAGGTGAGTACACACACACATACACATACACACACACACACATACACACACACACACACACACACACACACACACACACACACACACACACATACACACACACACACACACATACACACACACACACACACATACACACACACACATACACACACACACACACACATACATACACACACACACACACACACACACACACACACACACACACAGACACTCAAACACACACACACACACACACACACACACACATACACACACACACACACACAGACACACACACAAACACACATATATACACACATATATACACACACAGAAACGCACGCACACACACGCACACACGCACACATACACACATGCACAAAGGTGCAGGGAGGCAAAAACCAAGTGTGCTAGGGAATGGAAGAAATATAGAAGGCAAAGGACGCAGGAGAATAAGGAGAACAGTCGTAGAGCCAGAAACGAATATGCACAGATAAGAAGGGAGGCCCAAAGACAATATGAAAATGACATAGCAGCGAAAGCCAAATCTGACCCGAAACTGTTGTACAGCCACATCAGGAGGAAAACAACAGTCAAGGACCAGGTAATCAGGCTAAGGAAGGAAGGAGGAGAGACAACAAGAAATGACCGTGAAGTATGTGAAGAACTCAACAAGAGATTCAAAGAAGTGTTCACAGAGGAGACAGAAGGGACTCCAGAAAGACGGAGAGGTGGGGCACACCACCAAGTGCTGGACACAGTGCACACAACCGAGGAAGAAGTGAAGAGGCTTCTGAGTGAGCTAGATACCTCAAAGGCAATGGGGCCAGATAACATCTCCCCATGGGTATTGAGAGAGGGAGCAGAGGCGCTATGTGTACCCCTAACAACAATATTCAATACATCTATCGAAACAGGGAGATTGCCTGAGGCATGGAAGACAGCAAATGTAGTCCCAATCTTTAAAAAAGGAGACAGACATGAAGCATTAAACTACAGACCAGTGTCACTGACATGTATAGTATGCAAAATCATGGAGAAGATTATCAGGAGAAGAGTGGTGGAACACCTAGAAAGGAATGATCTCATCAACAGCAGCCAACATGGTTTCAGGGACGGGAAATCCTGTGTCACAAACCTACTGGAGTTCTATGACATGGTGACAGCAGAAAGACAAGAGAGAGAGGGGTGGGTGGATTGCATTTTCTTGGACTGCAAGAAGGCGTTTGACACAGTTCCACACAAGAGATTGGTGCAAAAACTGGAGGACCAAGCAGGGATAACAGGGAAGGCACTACAATGGATCAGGGAATACTTGTCAGGAAGACAGCAGCGAGTCATGGTACGTGGCGAGGTGTCAGAGTGGGCACCTGTGACCAGCGGGGTCCCGCAGGGGTCAGTCCTAGGACCAGTGCTGTTTCTGGTATTTGTGAACGACATGACGGAAGGAATAGACTCTGAGGTGTCCCTGTTTGCAGATGACGTGAAGTTGATGAGAAGAATACACTCGATCGAAGACCAGGCAGAACTACAAAGGGATCTGGACAGGCTGCAGACCTGGTCCAGCAATTGGCTCCTGGAGTTCAATCCCACCAAGTGCAAAGTCATGAAGATTGGGGAAGGGCAAAGAAGGCCGCAGACGGAGTACAGTCTAGGGGGTCAGAGACTACAAACCTCACTCAAGGAAAAAGATCTTGGGGTGAGTATAACACCAGGCACATCTCCTGAAGCGCACATCAACCAAATAACTGCTGCAGCATATGGGCGCCTAGCAAACCTCAGAACAGCATTCCGACATCTTAATAAGGAATCATTCAGGACCCTGTACACCGTGTATGTTAGGCCCATATTGGAGTATGCGGCACCAGTTTGGAACCCACACCTAGCCAAGCACGTGAAGAAACTAGAGAAAGTGCAAAGGTTTGCAACAAGACTAGTCCCAGAGCTAAGAGGTATGTCCTACGAGGAGAGTTTAAGGGAAATCAACCTGACGACACTGGAGGACAGGAGAGATAGGGGGGACATGATAACGACATACAAAATACTGAGAGGAATTGACAAGGTGGACAAAGACAGGATGTTCCAGAGATTGGACACAGTACCAAGGGGACACAGTTGGAAGCTGAAGACACAGATGAATCACAGGGATGTTAGGAAGTATTTCTTCAGCCACAGAGTAGTCAGTAAGTGGAATAGTTTGGGAAGCGATGTAGTGGAGGCAGGATCCATACATAGCTTTAAGCAGAGGTATGATAAAGCTCACGGCTCAGGGAGAGTGACCTAGTAGCGATCAGTGAAGAGGCGGGGCCAGGAGCTCGGACTCGACCCCCGCAACCTCAACTAGGTGAGTACAACTAGGTGAGTACACACACACATACACACACACACACACACACACATACACACACACACACACACACACACACACACACACACACACACACACACACACACACACACACACACACACACACACACACACATGGTATACAATTACCTTCAAAAATCTTAAAATTTCTCAGTACTGAATTAGTACAGAAATATTTTTTTTAATTAAAGCGCCAGATCTTTAATGTCTATAAATTTATAATAAATTAGACGCCCGGGTCTACTTGTAGTGATCTACAACCTGTAAATCTATCGTTTTTTCCGAATTATTTTTATTATTATTGATGTTATTAACATTATCATTATTATTATTATTATTAATATTATTATTATTATTTTCAATAATAATAATTATTATTATTAATATTATTTGCTAATAATAATAAAATAATAATAATAATAATAATAATAATATTATTATTATCATTATTATTATTATTATTATTATTATTATTATTATTATTATTACCATATTGTCTGGAGTCAGAATAAAGGGGTTTAATAAAAACCAATAAGGCACAATACCGTGACTGGAACAATACACAAATAACCCGCACATAGGAGAGAGGAGCTTAACACGACGTTTCGGTCCGACTTGGACCATTTACAAAGCCACACTCTCAACGCATCAAAAATTCAGCAACAATAACACAAAACTGATGACTCATACATGAGGGCATCAAGTGAAACATCACTAACTGAACCCATAACCAACTTTGACCTTTGGAATGGAAATGTCAGACCCGGCGAGGTTTATCAGGAATTACGTAGGTGACGCTTGGTGATCATCTAGGTGTTGCTAGAACCTAGCATCACCTAGCATCTGGCAGTATGTTTTGGGAAAGGGTTGAATAGGTGCGTGGGTAGAATTGCTAGTTTTGATAAGAACCTGCCTTGTATGGGCCAGTAGGCCTTCTGCAGTGTTCCTCCATTCTTATGTTTTTATAACCAAGTGCCAACAGATGTTGTGATCTCCTCATTGCTTTGTATTCTTCTGAAGAGGACCTCAGCTGGAGGACGAAATATACAGCCTACCATTTTTCTTCGTTTTCGTCTCCTGTCTTTATCATATCTATTTAACTTCCCTAGCTATTCTGTGGAGGTGCTTACTATGTCTGTTGAAGTCAGATATAACCTAATTTAAACTGAAGATTTTGAAGTTACTTTTAATGATACTAAACATCAGTAACCTCCTAATTATATTTATTACGTAATAACTAGCACTGATGTTCTTACCACAGTGTAGGTTACTACGCCACCCACTGATGTTCTTACTACAGTGTAGGTTACTACACCACCCACTGGTATTCTTACCACAGTGTAGGTTACTACACCACCCACTGGTATTCTTACCACAGTGTAGGTTACTACACCACCCACTGGTATTCTTACCACAGTGTAGGTTACTACACCACCCACTGGTATTCTTACCACAGTGTAGGTTACTACACCACCCACTGGTATTCTTACCACAGTGTAGGTTACTACACCACCCACTGGTATTCTTACCACAGTGTAGGTTACTACACCACCCACTGGTATTCTTACCACAGTGTAGGTGGCTACACCACCCACTGGTATTCTTACCACAGTGTAGGTTACTACACCACCCACTGGTATTCTTACCACAGTGTAGGTTACTACACCACCCACTGGTATTCTTACCACAGTGTAGGTTACTACACCACCCACTGGTATTCTTACCACAGTGTAGGTTACTACACCACCCACTGATGTTCTTACCACAGTGTAGGTTACTACACCACCCACTGGTATTCTTACCACAGTGTAGGTTACTACACCACCCACTGGTATTCTTACCACAGTGTAGGTTACTACACCACCCACTGGTATACCACAGTTCTTACCACAGTGTAGGTTACTACACCACCCACTGGTATTCTTACCACAGTGTAGGTTACTACACCACCCACTGGTATTCTTACCACAGTGTAGGTTACTACACCACCCACTGGTATTCTTACCACAGTGTAGGTTACTACACCACCCACTGATGTTCTTACCACAGTGTAGGTTACTACACCACCCACTGATGTTCTTACTACAGTGTAGGTTACTACACCACCCACTGGTATTCTTACCACAGTGTAGGTTACTACACCACCCACTGGTATTCTTACCACAGTGTAGGTTTACACCACCCACTTATTCTTACCACAGTGTAGGTTACTACTCCACCCACTGGTATTCTTACCACAGTGTGTTACTACACCACCTGGTATTCTTACCACAGTGTAGGTTACTACACCACCCACTGATTCTTACCACAGTGTAGGTTACTACACCACCCACCCTACTACACCACAGTGTAGGTTACTACACCACCCACTGGTATTCTTACCACAGTGTAGGTTACTACACCACCCACTGGTATTCTTACCACAGTGTAGGTTACTACACCACCCACTGGTATTCTTACCACAGTGTAGGTTACTACACCACCCACTGGTATTCTTACCACAGTGTAGGTTACTACACCACCCACTGGTATTCTTACCACAGTGTAGGTTACTACACCACCCACTGATGTTCTTACTACAGTGTAGGTTACTACACCACCCACTGGTATTCTTACCACAGTGTAGGTTACTACACCACCCACTGGTATTCTTACCACAGTGTAGGTTACTACGCCACCCACTGGTATTCTTACCACAGTGTAGGTTACTACACCACCTACTGGTATTCTTACCACAGTGAAGGTTACTACACCACCCACTTATTCTTACAGTGTAGGTTACTACACCACCCACTGGTATTCTTACCACAGTGTAGGTTACTACACCACCCACTGGTATTCTTACCACAGTGTAGGTTACTACACCACCCACTGTTACTAAACCACCCACTATGTTCTTACCACAGTGTAGGTTACTACACCACCCACTGGTATTCTTACCACAGTGTAGGTTACTACACCACCCACTGGTATTCTTACCACAGTGTAGGTTACTACACCACCCACTGGTACTCTTACCACAGTGTAGGTTACTACGCCACCCACTGATGTTCTTACTACAGTGTAGGTTACTACGCCACCCACTGATGTTCTTACTACAGTGTACAGTGTAGGTTACTACACCACCCACTGGTATTCTTACCACAGTGTAGGTTACTACACCACCCACTGATGTTCTTACCACAGTGTAGGTTACTACACCACCCACTGATGTTCTTACCACAGTGTAGGTTACTACACCACCCACTGATGTTCTTACCACAGTGTAGGTTACTACACCACCCACTGGTATTCTTACCACAGTGTAGGTTACTACACCACCCACTGGTATTCTTACCACAGTGTAGGTTACTACACCACCCACTGGTATTCTTACCACAGTGTAGGTTACTACACCACCCACTGGTATTCTTACCACAGTGTAGGTTACTACACCACCCACTGGTATTCTTACCACAGTGTAGGTTACTACACCACCCACTGGTATTCTTACCACAGTGTAGGTTACTACACCACCCACTGATGTTCTTACTACAGTGTAGGTTACTACACCACCCACTGGTATTCTTACCACAGTGTAGGTTACTACACCACCCACTGATGTTCTTACCACAGTGTAGGTTACTACACCACCCACTGATGTTCTTACCACAGTGTAGGTTACTACACCACCCACTGGTATTCTTACCACAGTGTAGGTTACTACACCACCCACTGATGTTCTTACTACAGTGTAGGTTACTACACCACCCACTGATGTTCTTACTACAGTGTAGGTTACTACACCACCCACTGATGTTCTTACTACAGTGTAGGTTACTACACCACCCACTGATGTTCTTACTACAGTGTAGGTTACTACACCACCCACTGGTATTCTTACCACAGTGTAGGTTACTACATCACTCACTGGTATTCTTACCACAGTGTAGGTTACTACACCACCCACTGGTATTCTTACCACAGTGTAGGTTACTACACCACCCACTGGTATTCTTACCACAGTGTAGGTTTCTACACCTCCCACTGGTATTCTTACCACAGTGCAGGTTACTACATCACTCACTGGTATTCTTACCACAGTGTAGGTTACTACACCACTCACTGGTATTCTTACCACAGTGTAGGTTACTACACCACCCACTGGTATTCTTACCACAGTGTAGGTTACTACACCACCCACTGGTATTCTTACCAGAGTGTACGTTGCTACACCACCCACTGGTATTCTTACCACAGTGTAGGTTACTTCACCATACACTGGTATTCTTACCACAGTGTAGGTTACTACACCACTCACTGGTATTCTTACCTAGAGTGTACGTTACTACACCACCCACTGGTATTCTTACCACAGTGTAGGTGGCTACACCACCCACTGGTATTCTTACCACAGTGTAGGTGGCTACACCACCCACTGGTATTCTTACCACAGTGTAGGTTACTACACCACCCACTGGTATTCTTACCACAGTGTAAGTGGCTACACCACCCACTGGTAATCTTACCACAGTGTAGGTGGCTACACGACCCACTGGTATTCTTACCACAGTGTAGGTTACTACACCACCCACTGGTATTCTTACCACAGTGTAGATGGCTACACCATCCACTGGTATTCTTACCACAGTGTAGGTGGCTACACCACCCACTGGTATTCTTACCACAGTGTAGATGGCTACACCACCCACTGATATTCTTACCACAGTGTAGGTGGCTACACCACCCACTGGTATTCTTACCACAGTGTAGGTGGCTACACCACCCACTGGTATTCTTACCACAGTGTAGATGGCTACACCACCCACTGGTATTCTTACCACAGTGTAGGTGGCTACACCACCCACTGGTATTCTTACCACAGTGTAGGTGGCTACACCACCCACTGGTATTCTTACCACAGTGTAGCTACACCACCCACTGGGTGTACTACACCACCCACTGGTATTCTTACCACAGTGTACAGTGTTGGCTACACCACCCACTGGTATTCTTACCACAGTGTAGATGGCTACACCATCCACTGGTATTCTTACCACAGTGTAGGTGGCTACACCACCCACTGGTATTCTTACCACAGTGTAGATGTACACCACCCAGGTGTACTACACCACCCACTGGTATTCTTACCACAGTGTAGGTGGCTACACCACCCACTGGTATTCTTACCACAGTGTAGGTGGCTACACCACCCACTGGTATTCTTACCACAGTGTAGGTGGCTACACCACCCACTGGTATTCTTACCACAGTGTAGGTGGCTACACCACCCACTGGTATTCTTACCACAGTGTAGGTGGCTACACCACCCACTGGTATTCTTACCACAGTGTAGGTGGCTACACCACCCACTGGTATTCTTACCACAGTGTAGATGGCTACACCACCCACTGGTATTCTTACCACAGTGTAGGTGGCTACACCACCCACTGGTATTCTTACCACAGTGTAGGTGGCTACACCACCCACTGGTATTCTTACCACAGTGTAGGTGGCTACACCACCCACTGTTATTCTTAGCACAGTGTAGGTGGCTACACCACCCACTGGTATTCTTACCACAGTGTAGGTGGCTACACCACCCACTGGTATTCTTACCACAGTGTAGATGGCTACACCACCCACTGGTATTCTTACCACAGTGTAGGTGGCTACACCACCCACTGGTATTCTTACCACAGTGTAGGTGGCTACACCACCCACTGGTATTCTTACCACAGTGTAGATGGCTACACCACCCACTGGTATTCTTACCACAGTGTAGGTGGCTACACCACCCACTGGTATTCTTACCACAGTGTAGGTGGCTACACCACCCACTGGTATTCTTACCACAGTGTAGGTGGCTACACCACCCACTGGTATTCTTACCACAGTGTAGGTGGCTACACCACCCACTGGTATTCTTACCACAGTGTAGATGGCTACACCACCCACTGGTATTCTTACCACAGTGTAGATGGCTACACCACCCACTGGTATTCTTACCACAGTGTAGGTGGCTACACCACCCACTGGTATTCTTACCACAGTGTAGATGGCTACACCACCCACTGGTATTCTTACCACAGTGTAGGTGGCTACACCACCCACTGGTATTCTTACCACAGTGTAGATGGCTACACCACCCACTGGTATTCTTACCACAGTGTAGGTGGCTACACCACCCACTGGTATTCTTACCACAGTGTAGGTGGCTACACCACCCACTGGTATTCTTACCACAGCGTAGATGGCTACACCACCCACTGGTATTCTTACCAGTGTAGATGGCTACACCACCTACTGGTATTCTTACCACAGTGTAGGTGGCTACACCACCCACTGGTATTCTTACCACAGTGTAGGTGGCTACACCACCCACTGGTATTCTTACCACAGTGTAGATGGCTACACCACCCACTGGTATTCTTACCACAGTGTAGGTGGCTACACCACCCACTGGTATTCTTACCACAGTGTAGGTGGCTACACCACCCACTGGTATTCTTACCACAGTGTAGGTGGCTACACCACCCACTGGTATTCTTACCACAGTGTAGGTGGCTACACCACCCACTGGTATTCTTAGCACAGTGTAGGTGGCTACACCACCCACCAGGACCTCAGTAAAAGCTGGCCTTCTCCCGGTAATTAAATTTACACGAGTATTTGGACCAGCAACTGCTTGTCAACACGCTGAATGGAGTCCAATAATGTATTTTAAAGACGGGGCGTCCCCGCGCTCCCACCAGCCAAACATCAATTTATGCTACTTGAAAATGTGACTATTTCTTGCCTCTCTGAGGCTCTGAAGAATTTGAAGCTACTTGTTGCAGATATTTTGTGAGTGGCTGTGAGTGTGTGAATGTGTGCTGACCTATATGTGGTTGCAGGGGTCGATTCAGCTGCTGGCTCTGTCTCTTCGCTGGTTACTACTAGGTACAGTCCCTCCCTTCTCCAAGAGTCTTATCGTACCTCTGTTAAAGTTATGTGTTGATCCTGCCCCCCACTGCTTCACTCTCCAGAGTGTTTTGCTTTCTGACAACTATAACGCTGAAGAAATACCTCCTCACATCACTATGACTTGTATGAGTTTTCTATTTTCAGTTGTGTCTTCTTCTTCTTGTATCCCATCTCTGAAATATTCTGGCCCTGTCAATTTCTCTCAGTATTTTATTATAAGTCGTTATCACATCCCTTCTGTCCTCCAGTATCATCAAGTGTGTGTGTGTGTGTGTGTGTGTGTGTGTGTGTGTGTGTGTGTGTGTGTGTGTGTGTGTGTGTGTGTGTGTGTGTGTGTGTGTGTGTGTGTGTGTTTGTGTGTGTGTATGTGTGTGTGTGTGTGTGTGTGTGTGTGTGTGTGTGTGTGTGTGTGTGTGTGTGTGTGTGTGTGTGTGTGTGTGTGTGTGTGTGTGTGTGTGTGTATGTGTGTGTGTGTGTATGCGTATTTTTTTTAGGTCTTCTTTCGAGCCTATGTAATTTCTCTAGCATAAATACATGCTTCTGTAAAGATGGGATTCAAACTGGTGCTGGAGACTCGAGGTCTGGCATCTCAGGTCGTTTACTAGTGCCAGTACTGATCCTCGTTGGCCACAAAGATGTTCATGTACCGTACAGATCCAGGCACCAACCTCGAATCACTCATCTCAATACCTCCTCCAGGAAATAATTCTGTCACCAATCCAACAACACTGCCACCACAGGTACCACCAGCAACATTGACACCACCAATTCAACCTCTCTAACCACCAACAACCACCTCATTCTCACCCAACCACAATCACTACCATCACAACCACACCTTAAGACTAGTGCCACCACCACTACTATCATCTGGCCAGCACACAATGCATATCCTCTTGCAATATCCTTCCTCAGTAAATGCCAGAGCAATATTGAAAGTTGAAATTCCCTCAAGACGGCAAAACCAAGAATTTATTCAGGCCAATTTCGGTTTTGGTCTCAGTGGGATACCTGAACAACGGCAACCAACTCACCGTTGAAAAGCACACAGTGAGACATTATCTCCCACAACGGCAGAATTACCGCCCACAACGGCAACACTACAACAGTATCACAGCCCACGACAGTACTGCGGCCTTCCACAACGGATTCATTTCCGTTTATAGCAGCAGAAATGCCGCCCACAACGGCAAAATTGCCCACCCACGACCCACGATACCATAACAGGTCTGCACATCCGCTAACGACCCACGAGTCTCGTTTGTCTCTCAACCAACGAGGGTAACGAGGAAGGGACCTCCGGGGCATCCTTTTTGTCGGCTGGCAGTTTTTATGTTATCAAAATCTCATTTGCGAGACTTTTATACCATGTGACGAGCATCCGTACGTGGCTGTGTGCGTGCGTCCGTACTTGGCAGTAATGACCATCCGTACGTCGCTGTGTGGGAGATTACACGCTTACTCTGATGAGATGCCGGGAGTGATGCTGAAAGATGCTGCGATTGATGCTTGGAGATGTTAAGAGTGATGCTGGGAGATGCTGAAAATGATGCCTGGAGATGTTAAGAGTGATGCTGAGAGGTGCTTAGAATGATGCAAAGAGTGATGCTGGGAGATGCTGAGAATGATGCTGGGAGATGGGAAAAAGATGCTGGGGGATTTTGAGAGATACTCACTATGTTCCTGAAGAAGCTGATGGGTGTTAATGAGTGCTGAGACATTCTGGAAAATGCTGGGAAAATCTGGGTCACGCAGAGAGGTGTTGGGAGATACTGGGTGATGCTGGGAAATGGTGGGAGTAAAGCTGGGAGATTGGGAAATATTGGGAGATGAATTGCCAGACTTGTCTGGTGCTTCCCTGGTTAACCAGACTGTTGCTGCTGTAATGGATATATGGACCGATGGCCCATATATCCATCACAGCCTGGTTGATCTGGCACTGGTGGATGTACTTGTCCAGTCTTGACATGTCTTGAAGACTTTTAATTTTGTCCCAGCAGTGTTTCTGATACCTTCTGGTAAGATGCTGAATAGTTTGGACCCACGGATGTTGATACAGTGTTCTCTTATTGTGCCCACGGCGCCCCTGCCTTTCACTTGGTTTATTCTACACATTCTACCTGACATTCAGGTGAGTTCAAACAGGAAGCGCGTCCGTCTCGCGCTCAGTAGACGGAGGATCAAGCCTCCACAACGCTTAACATGAATTATTATTATTTATATACATTCTACCATATCTCTCACTGTTATCTACACACTGTTATGGCAGTGTGCAGATTTTGAACAAGTTCCTCAAGTACTTTACTTCAAGTACTTATTATCACTTATCTCTCTCTCTCTCTCTCTCTCTCTCTCTCTCTCTCTCCTCCGCTCCAATGAGTTCACACTTTAAGACTTTGAGGTGTTGGTACTAACACGCAGAAAAGCTGACAGCAACATGTTTGTAAGCAGTTGATGATATATACTAATGGGGAGGTATGGGAGTATGCTGGGGTGTTAGACGGTGTAATGTTAGATGGTAGTGTTGTGAGACTGTGTCTCCAGTTTCTAGTTTGTCGCAGACAAGCTCTGTATCCTCGTCCCTTTGAGCGAGCATATGGTGGAGTTCCCATCACAGCGAGGACATGGTGGAGTTCCCATCAAGACAACTGAGAGAATGGTGTCTTCATGAGGTTGGGTTGCTGTATATATCTGTATCTGTTGTGTTTGTAGCTGGTGAAGCTTCTCTGTAGAGCTGGAGGTGACAGCTTCTAGTGGAGACTTTAACTCAGTTTTATTCTGTGAGACTTCAGTCTCGCAACTGATAATTGTCAATATATAATTCCATATTTTTACAGTATGTGTCAGCTATTGAGAGTTTATTTAACCTATGATTGGTTTTCAAATCATTATTGAAGGGAAGATTGCGAAGTACCCTTTGTGGGGTTAGTGAAGTGGAAGGTAACCCCTTGTCCACTTTGGTTAGCACAGTGGTAGACGGTGGGGCATTAGATGATGGAGTGTCAAATGGCGGAGTTTTAGATAGTGGAGTGTGAGATTAAGAAGTGTAAGATGGATCAGTAGATACAGTATTATATGGAAAGTTAGATGGAAGTGCTATATAATGTTAGACGGTAAATTTAGGTAGAATGTTAGATGGTGGAATGTTCAACGGTGCAGATGCGAACTCCAGCCGCCAGAATCCTTCGGTCATACCCTTGAAGCCCTGTAGCACATTTATTATCCAGGCCATTACTGCGTTATGTAGCGCCGTATCGAATAACACACGAGAGAGAGCGTCGCACATGTACTGCCACCACGTGAAGGTGACCTAACATCAGCGGAGGTCTCTGCAATATATGGGAATTTACGTCTTACGAGATAATGCAAGCATATATTTTTAAAACATTATTTATATTAGGTTAGGTTGGGATCTGGGATAGGTTAAGTTGGATTAATTCGGGTTAGGCTGAGGAAATTTTGGGGTAAGTTGGCTGGCTATAGTATTTAAAAAAATATATATTTAAATATAATTCTTGGGACAAAATATACACAATATCAACTGTGTTTTTCCAATTTGCACTAAAAAAAGGTTTCTCCATCGTACGAACCAGTTGATAAAGGTCACTTTGTTTTTTATTTTTTTTTGGTGAATTCACATCTGGTCCTCAACTAAATATTTATTATTATTATTATTATTATTATTATTATTATTATTATTATTATTATTATTATTATTATTATTATTATTATTATTATTATTATTATTACCTCAATGGCCGTCTCCCGCCGAGGCAGAGTGATCTAAAGCAGTAAACACATTCACCATCATTCATTCATTCGCCGTCTTTCCAAAAGTGTGCTGACACCGCAGTCAGATTACCCATCTTAAGAGTGCAGGCACTGCCGATCCCCCACCTCCAGGACTCAAGTCCGGCTAGCCAGTTTCCCTGAATCCCTTCATAAAAGTTACCTTGTTCACACTCCAACAACACGTTCATTAAAAGCAATTTAGTTCCATTCACTATTTAAAATGCATACGCTAGCCTGCTGGATGCTCAAGCCCCTAAAACTCAAAGCCTCTTTTCCTCCCCTCCTTCCAGTTGTTCCTAGGACAACCCCTTATCTCTCCTACCTTCCTACCCAGATTTATAAATTCTCCACCCTCTTTACAAGCCCAAGCTATTTCAACAAATTCTTCTCGGCCCTCTGAATTATACCTTACACAGCAGTTAAACTTCTAGGCCCCAAATTCTCTGCAGGATATTCCCATCACATATAATTCTCAAACATGACATCTCCATTGCCTCTAGCCTCCTTCTCCTTCTCTCTGCAACATTCAAACCGCATGTCTTACACCAATTTACAGGTGCTGGTACTAATATACTCTGGTACATCCCCTCTTTAACGTGCATAGAGAAACCTTTTTCTTTCCACAGATGCCTCAACATACCACCCACCTTTTTCTTCCCCTTCATTTCTCATAGACATATCTACTAACATGTCCACTCCCAAAAATAAACATATTTACTCCAGCTCTCTCCCTCTAAACTGATAATTTCGATATATCATTTCCAAGACTTTTTGTTGCCCTCATCACCCTGCTCTTTTCTGCATCACTCTATATCTTCCGTCCACCAGCCTTTGCAATTTGTCTTCAGAATCCTCCAAAAGTACTGCGTCATCAGCAAAGAGCAACTGTGATAGTTGCCACTTTGTATCAGAATCAACATCTTTTAATCCCACACGTCTCCCCAACCCCCAGACATTTGCTGCCTTTACAACCCCATCTATAAAAACGTTAACCAACCCTGTGTGTAACTAGTTAATAGTTCAAGTCGGACCGAAAAGTCGTCATACGTTTCTTTCTCCTACATGCAGGTTGTTTATGTATTAACTCTGGTTACATCACACGACCCTGTTTAATTCCTAATTTTTTTGGAAAAATAATCCCCACTCCCATCTATATACACCCAGCCTCACTCTGCATAAAAACTTTTAACCTTCTTTATTAACCTTCCAGCTATTTCATACACGTGCAACAGTTGCCATATTCCTCCCCTATACATCCTGTCGCATGCCTTTTCATAAATGCAACAAACAATATAGCAACAGTGGAAGTTGAATGATAGCTCTAGGCCTTTCGTGTTGCAATCAAAACATCACCAAGAACTTCCAATGTTGCAGAATTGAATAAGAATTCCAGGCAGACTGGCTCAGGGGAAACAACTACCAAGAATAACAGAAATGCTCTTCAGCCTTACCTAAATACTGCTCACTTCTATGTTTCAATGTAAATATTAAGTTAACCCATCCTCTACCCTTCCTAAATCCTCCCTGTCTTACCACTAACCCTTTCAATAATAATTCTACCATAAACTTTACCTGACATACTCAACAGGCTTATTCCCGTATAATTCTTACATTCTCTCTTATCCCCTTTACTCTTATCTAAGGTAACTACGTTATGCTCTCTGCCAAACTTATGGTACTTTCCCTTCCTTCGTGTAAACACTGAACAAACACACCAACCACTGCAACACTATCCCCAACCGCTTATTATTTTTACATGCACATAGTTTTTTTCAGTTTTTATAGTTGTTAATAATAAAAATAGACTTTCTGCCGTGGTTAGTGTGGTCACGTGACTGTGACGTCAGTAATGGTGGAGCGAGGGGCCTGCCTGGGCCACCAATAAACGGGCCTTCTCATGAAATATGTCGTTCCCTCCAGTGATATACGACCACACTTACCTCCACAATACTGGCGTTATTTAGAGGGCAGCGCTCAGCGTCGAAAACTGCGGGTATTTAAAAGTCGGAGTTTACCCAGGCCTGGTCATGGACCGGGCCGCGGGGGCGTTGACCCCTGTGTCATCCTCCAGGTATAACCCTGGGAACTAGGCGGCTGTAGGTTGATTTTAAGGCTGCCGGAAATACCCAGCATAAGAAGAGGCTTCCTGCAAAGTAATTTAAATGTATCCACTATACTGGGCTTTGTGAAAATAGAATTTGCTGTTTGTTATGGTTAGTGATATTTAAATGGCCATTCCCCCCTCCCCCCATACTTAACACACCCACCTCCTCCTACATCCCCACAACCACCTCCCCTACCTCCCTATATATCCCACCAACCCTTCTCCCCATACTTCTCACCACCCCTACCCTTCCCTTCTACCTGGAGGGAGTTCCGGGGGTCAACGCCCCCGCGGCCAGGTCCATGACCAGGCCTCATGGTGGATCAGCGCCTGATAAACCAGGCTGTTACTGTCGGCCGCATGCAATCCAACGTGCGAGCCACAGCCCGGCTGGTCAAGAACTGACTTTTGGTGTCTGTCCAGCTCCGAGAAGGAATGGGATAGAAACCTTGGGCCCCTGACAGTCTTGGGCCCCTGACAGTCTTGGGCCATTGACAGCCTTGAGGCCCCTGGCAATTTTTGTTTTATCTCTTAGTGTGCTCACGGAATCCGTGCTTTTCAATGGGGAAATGTTGTACAGTCTGCCAAGTCTTTTGCTCTCGGAGGGAGTGATTTCTGTGTGCAGATTTGGGACTAGTTCCTTTAGGATTTTCCAGGTGTAAATTATGATGTATCTCTCTCGCCTGCGTTCAAAGGAGTACCGATCAAGGGACTTCGAACGGTTCCGGTAACTGAGGTGCTTGACAATACCAATAATTGCAGTGAAGGTTCTCCATGTGTTATCAAGATCTCTGTAGCCTAGAGAGAACAAGTGACTTTAAGAGGATCATCAGCGGCTTAGCATCCCTTGTTTTGAAGGTTCTCATTATCCATTCTATTATTTTCCTAGCAGATGGGATAATGACGTTGTTAGGATCCCTGAAAGTGAGATCCTCTAACATTATCACTCCTATGTCTTTCACAAATACTCTCCTACCACCCCCTTCCTCCCCCATACACCCTCCACCACCTCTACCTCCTCACACTCTTCCCACCGCCCCTTCTTCTCCCCACACTCCCCCACCTCCCCCTACTTCTCCCCACACTCCCCCAACGACCCCTCCTCCCCACACTTTGGTTCGCCGTGATTTACTTTGTCACTCTAAGTTATAAATAGTCGACCAGAGGCAATTTCAAGGCAATTTTATGCTTTCAAGTTTTTAAGTTTGATGCTACAGTGTGTGTGTGTGTGTGTGTGTGTGTGTGTGTGTGTGTGTGTGTGTGTGTGTGTGTGTGTGTGTGTACTCACCTAGTTTTACTCACTTAGTTGTGGCTGCAGGGGTCGAGTCACAGCTCCTGGCACCGCCTCTTCACTGGCCGCTACTAGGTCACTCTCCCTGCACCATGAGATTTATGATACCTCTTCTTAAAGCTATGTATGGATCCTACCTCCACTACATCACTTCCCAGACTATTCCACTTCCCACCAACTCTGTGACTGAAGAAATACTTTCTAACATCCCTGTGATTCTTCTGAGTCTTCAACTTCCAACTGTGTCCCCTTGTTGCTGTGTCCCATCTCTGGAACATCCTGTCTTTGTCCACTTTGTCAATTCCTCTCACTATTTTATATGTAGTTATCATATCCTCCCTATCTCTCCTGTCCTCCAGTGTCGTCAGGTCGATTTCCCTTAACCTCTCCTCGTAGGACATGCACCTTAGCTCGGGGACTAGTCTTGTTGCAAACCTTTGCACTTTCTCTAATTTCCTTACGTGCTTGGCTAGGTGTGGGTTCCAGACTGGTGCTGCATGCTCCAACATAGGCCTTACGTACACGGTGTTACAGGGTCCTGAACGATTTCTTATTGAGATGTCGGAATGCTGTTCTGAGGTTTGCTAGGCGCCCATATGCTGCAGCAGTTATTTGGTTGATGTGCGCCTCAGAAGATGTGCCTGGTGTTATACTCACCTGGTGTTCGTTTTCCTTGAGTGAGGTTTGTAGTCTCTGGCCCCCTAGACTGCACTCCGTCTGCGGTCTTCTTTGCCCTTCCCAATCTTCATGGCTTTGCACTTGGTGGGGTTGAACTTCAGGAGCCAGTTTCTGGAGCCTGTCCAGATCCCTTTGAGTAGGGGTTGAGGCACAGCTCCTGGCCCTGCCTCTTTGCTAGTTTCTACTAGGTCCACTCTATTCCTTCTCCAAGAGCCTTATCATACCTCCATTACTACACACTTCAGATTGTGTGTGTACTCACCTAATTGTGGTAGAAGGAGTCGATTCATAGCTCCTGGCCCTGTGCGTGTGCGTGTGTCCTAGTGTGTCCTGGAGTATACCTGGGTCTGCCAGGTCTGTATCAACTTCCTGCTTGTCTTCCCTCCCACCATCTCTCTCCCACCTTCCCTTTCTCCTCCTCCCTCACTGACCTCTTCATCACTCTCCCTCTCTCCTCCATTATTCCCTCTCATCAGACTTCCCATTCCATCACCTTCTTCCGGCTGGGTTGCGGATGTTGTCGAGTGAGTTACATTCTATTCCTTCCTTCCCTCCATCCTCTCTCTCTCATTCCATATTAAATCCTTTTTTCTCTCTCTCTGCCTCCCTTTCACTGCCACTTTCTTGCGTATTCCGCCCTACACACACACACACACACACACACACACACACACACCCGCACACACACACACACACACACACACACACACACACACACACACACACACACACACACACACACACACACACACACACACACACACACACACACACACACACAAACACACACACACACAAAAAAAAAAAACAGATGATGTGAAGTTGATGAGAAGAATTAAATCGGACGAGGACCAGGCAGAACTACAAAGGGATCTGGACAGGCTGCAGACCTGGTCCAGTAACTGCCTCCTGGAGTTCAATCCCACCAAGAGCAAAGTCATGAAGATTGGGGAAGGGCAAAGAAGACCACAGACGGAGTACAGTCTAGGGGGCCAGAGACTACAAACCTCACTCAAGGAAAAGGATCTTGGGGTGAGTATAACACCAGACACATCTCCTGAAGCGCACATCAACCAAATAACTGCTGCAGCATATGGGCGCCTAGCAAACCTCAGAACAGCATTCCGAAATTTAAATAAGGAATCGTTCAGAACCCTGTACACTGTGTACGTTAGGCCTATATTGGAATATGCAGCGCCATTTTGGAACCCACACGTAGCCAAGCATATAAGGAAACTAGAGAAAGTGCAAAGGTTTGCAATAAGACTAGTCCCGGAGATAAGGGGTATGTCCTACGAGGAGAGGTTAAGGGAAATCAACCTGACGACACTGGAAGACAGGAGAGATGGGGGGGATATGATAACGACATATAAAATACTGAGAGGTATAGACAAGGTGGACAGGGACAGGATGTTCCAGAGATTGGACACAGCAACAAGGTGTCACAGTTGGAAGTTGAAGACTCAGATGAATTACAGGGATGTTAGAAAGTATTTCTTCAGTCACAGAGTAGGTGGGAAGTGGAATAGTCTGGGAAATGTTGTAGTGGAGGCAGGATCCATACACAGCTTTAAGAAGACGTATGATAAAGCTCACGGAGCGTGAAGAGTGACTGAGTAGCAGCTAGTTGAAGAGGCGGGGCCAGGAGCTGTGACTCGACCCCAGCAACCACAACTAGGTGAGTACAACTAGGTGAGCACACACAACAGAAATGAAGACCTCTCTCACAGGAGATTGGTAAACGAGGTGTGACACAATCACAACATAGAAAATACTCCAGGGAACAGGCAGACAAGTGGACGAGAAGTCGAAGTGGACCTTAAGAAGAGTCAAAAGGAAGCATATAAATAAGAGCAGGTAACTGTGACAGCCGTAATCAAGAGTCAAGAGTCAGTCCAGTGTCAATCACGAGTCATTAGTGTCAGTCAAGGGTCAAGAATTTATTAAGAGCAAAGAGTTAATCAAGAGTCAATGTAGAGCTAGATTTAAGAGTAACTCAAATGTTAATCAAGAGTCCATCAGGAGTCCATTAAGAGTTAATCAAGAGTCCATCAAGAGTTAAACAAGAGTCCATTAAGGGTTAATCAAGAGTTCATCAAGAGTTCATCAAGAGTCCATCAAGAGTTAATCAAGAGTCCATCAAGAGTCCATCAAGAGTTAATCAAGAGTCCATCAAGAGTTAATCAAGAGTCCATCAAGAATCCATCAAGAGTTAATCAAGAGTCCATCAAGAGTCCATCAAGAGTCCATCAAGAGTTAATCGAGAGTCCATCAAGAGTTAATCAAGAGTCCATCAAGAGTCCATCAAGAGTTAATCAAGAGTCCATCAAGAGTTAATCAAGAGTCTATGAAGAGTTTAACAAGAGTCCAACAAGAGTCCATGAAGAGTTTAACAAGAGTCCATGAAGAGTTTAACAAGAGTCCATGAAGAGTTTAACAAGAGTCCATGAAGAGTTTAACAAGAGTCCATCAAGAGTTTAACAAGAGTCCATCAAGAGTTAAACAAGAGTCCATCAAGAGTTTAATAAGAGTCCATGAAGAGTTTAACAAGAGTCCATGAAGAGTTTAACAAGAGTCCATGAAGAGTTTAACAAGAGTCCATGAAGAGTTTAACAAGAGTCCATGAAGAGTTTAACAAGAGTCCATGAAGAGTTTAACAAGAGTCCATGAAGAGTTTAACAAGAGTCCATGAAGAGTTTAACAAGAGTCCATGAAGAGTTTAACAAGAGTCCATGAAGAGTTTAACAAGAGTCCATGAAGAGTTTAACAAGAGTCCATGAAGAGTTTAACAAGAGTCCATCAAGAGTTTAACAAGAGTCCATCAAGAGTTAAACAAGAGTCCATGAAGAGTTTAACAAGAGTCCATGAAGAGTTTAACAAGAGTCCATGAAGAGTTTAACAAGAGTCCATCAAGAGTTTAACAAGAGTCCATCAAGAGTTAAACAAGAGTCCATGAAGAGTTTAACAAGAGTCCATGAAGAGTTTAACAAGAGTCCATGAAGAGTTTAACAAGAGTCCATGAAGAGTTTAACAAGAGTCCATCAAGAGTTTAACAAGAGTCCATCAAGAGTTAAACAAGAGTCCATGAAGAGTTTAACAAGAGTCCATCAAGAGTTAAACAAGAGTCTATGAAGAGTTTAACAAGAGTCCATGAAGAGTTTAACAAGAGTCCATGAAGAGTTTAACAAGAGTCCATCAAGAGTTTAACAAGAGTCCATCAAGAGTTAAACAAGAGTCCATCAAGAGTTTAACAAGAGTCCATCAAGAGTTAAACAAGAGTCCATGAAGAGTTTAACAAGAGTCCATGAAGAGTTTAACAAGAGTCCATCAAGAGTTAAACAAGAGTCCATCAAGAGTTAAACAAGAGTCCATGAAGAGTTTAACAAGAGTCCATCAAGAGTTTAACAAGAGTCCATCAAGAGTTAAACAAGAGTCCATCAAGAGTTTAATAAGAGTCCATGAAGAGTTTAACAAGAGTCCATCAAGAGTTAAACAAGAGTCCATCAAGAGTTAAACAAGAGTCCATGAAGAGTTTAACAAGAGTCCATCAAGAGTTAAACAAGAGTCCATCAAGAGTTAAACAAGAGTGCACCAAGAGTCCATCAAGAGTTAATCAAGAGTCCACCAAGAGTCCATCAAGAGTCCATCAAAAGTCCATGAAGAGTCCACCAAGAGTCCATCAAGAGTTAAACAAGAGTCCATCAAGAGTTAAACAAGAGTCCATGAAGAGTTTAACAAGAGTCCATCAAGAGTTAAACAAGAGTCCATGAAGAGTTTAACAAGAGTCCATGAAGAGTTAAACAAGAGTCCATGAAGAGTTTAACAAGAGTCCATGAAGAGTTTAACAAGAGTCCATGAAGAGTTTAACAAGAGTCCATGAAGAGTTTAACAAGAGTCCATGAAGAGTTTAACAAGAGTCCATGAAGAGTTTAACAAGAGTCCATGAAGAGTTTAACAAGAGTCCATCAAGAGTTAAACAAGAGTCCATCAAGAGTTTAATAAGAGTCCATGAAGAGTTTAACAAGAGTCCATGAAGAGTTTAACAAGAGTCCATGAAGAGTTTAACAAGAGTCCATGAAGAGTTTAACAAGAGTCCATGAAGAGTTTAACAAGAGTCCATGAAGAGTTTAACAAGAGTCCATGAAGAGTTTAACAAGAGTCCATGAAGAGTTTAACAAGAGTCCATGAAGAGTTTAACAAGAGTCCATGAAGAGTTTAACAAGAGTCCTTGAAGAGTTTAACAAGAGTCCATGAAGAGTTTAACAAGAGTCCATCAAGAGTTTAACAAGAGTCCATCAAGAGTTAATCAAGAGTCCATCAAGAGTTAATCAAGAGTGCACCAAGAGTCCATCAAGAGTTAATCAAGAGTCCACCAAGAGTCCATCAAGAGTCCATCAAAAGTCCATGAAGAGTCCACCAAGAGTCCATGAAGAGTCCATCAAGAGTTCATCAAGAGTCCACCAAGAGTCCACCAAGAGCTGAGGCTCGGGATCACATCAGATAAGAGCGGAACATCAAAAGCTTAACTTTGCTTCAGTAACTACCAATCAGTAATTTCTGGGTAATTCAAAGACAAGAGAGAGACAACGTTTCGCCCAGCCAGAGGTTCGTCAAGCCGTCATCCAAGTGTTCTTGAGCGAAATATAGAATTTCAGAAATTTCTTGAAGAAAGAGAGAGAGAGAGAGAGAGAGTGAGAGAGAGAGAGAGAGAGAGAGAGAGAGAGACCTTACTCACCTCTCTTCCACTTCCTTCCTCCTCCGTACCGGAATTTATTCACTTACTCATTCACTCACACGTCCATTAACCGGTGAGTACACAAACTCATTAATAACAACGACAACAATAATAATAATAATAATAATAATAATAATAATAATAATAATAATAATAATAAAATTATTATTATTATTATTATTATTATTATTATTATTATTATTATTATTATTATCCAGTGTCTGGTAAGAGGAAGGAGGTAAAGGTCAGCTTCCTGACCTTCAGCTAATAGGTCACCGCTGAATGGGTCTTTGATCCAAGGGTCAGAAGATCCACAAGGGATATACTGCTCTGTGTATTGTCTTAATCTATGGATTTGGAGCCCCGATCTCCTTCCCCGGATCAAAACTGATTACAGCATATTCCTCAGGCGTTACATAACAATGATGATAATAATAATAATAATAATAATAATAATAATAATAATAATAATAATAATAATAATAATAATAATAATAATAATAATAATGGCCACCTTTTAATTAAGAAAGTGACTGAATAACCTTATTTAAACAATGGCTGCACAAGACACAAACATCTGACAAGACTCTTGAGGCCAGACAGATAATATCTGGACGTTATGTAGATTAGTAAGTACGTTGACCAGACGAAGTCTTTCAGTCCACAGCTGACATTACCTTTATTATATTCCTTATTTGTACGTTCACAACAATAAAAAAAAATAAATAAAGGTAATGCTAGTTAGGGCTATTTAAAAGAGCCGAGATAGGTAACAGCTCTTACATTGTAAATAAAGTGGAGACAGAGAGAGAGAGAGAGAGAGAGAGAGAGAGAGAGAGAGAGAGAGAGAGAGAGAGAGAGAGAGAGAGAGAGAGAGAGAGAGAGAGAGAGAGAGAGAGAGAGAGATCAGTTGTAACTTCCTCAATATTATTTATCAAAGAAGGATGATAGACTTAACGAGTAAAGGATGATAGACTTTACAATGAGTGAAGGATGATAGATTTAACGGGATGGTTCCTCCTGGTCCTGCCCTCCATCCTGCTCCCTAGTACTACCCTTCTTCAAGATGGTTCATCCTGGTTCTTCCCTCCTTCCTGCTCCCTCCAATTACCCTCCTTCAGGATGGTTCCTCCTGGGCCTAACAGCAGAAGTTGCCAAAAACACAGTCAAAGCCAGACAGTGAAAGAGTATTGTCAGAGACCTCGATTCCCACGCCACCGGTAGTGCGTGGCACCCCCAGCAGTGTGTGGCCCCCCCAGAAGTGTGTGGCACCCCCAGCAGTGTGTGGCACCACCGGCAGTATGTGTGACACACCACCCCCAACACTTCCCCATCAGAGTGCAAGACATCTGGCCCATACTGGGTGACAACCGTGTGCTGATCAGAAGAAATGTCTCATGGCCCGAGGAAGGTAAACAGTGTGGGAAGAAGTATCAGTGGTGGCAGCGGTGGGACGCTGGGACGCACTCCCTCGTGTTATCTTAGTATGATGTGCATGATTGTCTTACTGAATGACGGAAAAGTTTTATGACAAGTATATCACAAGTACAAGTACACTATTACAAGTACATTATTACAAGTATATCATCACAAGTACATCACAAGAACATCATTACAAGTAAAGAATCTGACAACTTTTAAGGTGTGGAGATATGTAAATCCGCAGATCAATCACGAGGACTTTAAAACTTCTGACGCTCCTGACATCCATTTATATTATTGAAATAATTATATTATATTAATATTAATAATCTTTAGCCGAAATCCTGAGCAGCAGCAGCAGCAGCAGCAGCAGCAGCAGCAGGAGGAGGAGGAGGAGGAGGAGGAGACAGCAACCCACACAGGATACTAAGTGTAAACATTCTACCATCAGGGATGTGTAGTGTCAATTTTCCACCACAGGTGCTCCGTAATGTGAAACTTTCCGCAATGGAGCTCCGCAAAGGTGGTCTAAAATTAACGTTTCCCCAATAGTGCTGATTAAAGTCAACATTTTACCTCCCACTTCCCCAACGATGGTCCATAAATCACTGCTTCTTCTCGAAGTTCCTCCATAAAGTCAACAAACATTTCCAACAAAGGCGTCCTATAAAAAAAAAAGCATCATCGTTTACACCAAAGCTAGAGTGTACAGCAACATATCCATTTTCAACTTGAAAAACACACCTCGCAGTTTTTCAGCGAGGAAGAGGCACTCAGTACACACACACACACCAGTCTTTAACTCTTCGTATTCGTGGATATTTACACTATGAATCCCTTTAAAAAAAAAACTGCGTAAATTTCTCAACAGTGTCGATTCAGAATTCACGATAAAACAGTGTGCTTTCCCAGTGAACCGAGCCTTGTGCTGTGAAGGTCCACACAGAGAAGAATGTATGTTTGATGAGGGTGTGTAAACATAATCAGGGGTGAAGGGCGAGGCTGCCTTGTGATCAACCTTGGTGGAAGAAGGTTGGAGGGGGTCTGAGCCTTGACTTACTGCTCCAAGTAACTACTGTTTAAGTTTAACCTTCGCGCTGAGCGCCTTCCTGTCTAGGTTGGGGTTATTAACCAGTGACTGTGCATACACACCTGTGTGTGTGTGTGTGTTTTAGAAAGTTCGTGTATTCGTTTTTTTTATCTGCGTGTCAACACACACACATATGGGCCAGGAGCTATGACTCCACCCCTGCAACCACAACTAGGTGAGTACAGGCATACCTTGTGACAAGGAAGAGCCTTTAAATGACACGATAGTTTGGTTAACAAGTGTTATTGTAAGTGGAAAAAGCCATTAGAGAAAAGTGGATTTAACACTTAGAAAATAAAAATATATTAACTTCTGAACAATTTGGGTTTCCAGCTGGAGGAATTTATTGTATAAAGAATTTATCAAGTTATTAAGACAGATTTACTGAAATTGTTCAAGAAATAAATGGCTGGGCAAATGAGGGGAAAATGTGAAGAGTTATACGAGGAAAAATGTCTGCATGGGAGCATGTCACAAGTGGGGTGCCACAAGGATCTGTACTTAACCCAATAATATTTCTGATTTATATAAATGATTTACCAGAAGAAACAAAGAAATATATATGTCTGAAGATAATTCAAAAAGCTTATATAAAATTAATAATGAAAACGACTGTAAATTTTTACAAGGATCTGGATGCACTGAGCACATGGAGTAACAGATGATGGAATATAATATAGACAAATGCCTTGTAATGGAAAGAGAGTAAGAGAAATCAGGCCACAAGAGACAAAATACTGAAAGTAACAAATATTTAAAATGATCTATGAGTTATTATTAACAAAAAAAAATGTCACTGGGTGATGATATAACTTTGAGAAACTCAGATGTTATTCTGACAAACTATAAAAATAACTTCAAAATGTATGGATGGTGAAATTACGAAAGTTGTTGATAACTTACCTTAGACTAAAACTGATGTATACAGCAGCAGTTGTGTGGTAGCTACACCTGAAAAAAATAACGCAAATGAGAAAGTGCGTAAAGAAAGAGCTACAAAATGGCTGCCAGATTAAAAAAAAATTGTGAGTTTTGGTAAAGGTTGAAAATATGAAAGTTGATCATGATGGCTGATAGCAGGAAAAGAGGAGACATGATAACAACATAGAAGGTCGTGAAAGAACTGGAAAGAGTAGATAAATAAGATTTAATACCAGCAACTAGTCTAAGAGGTCATAATTACCTGTAAAAATATTAGAGCATAAGGGATATATTTCTTCCTCAATTAGAATGGTTGACCAATCGGATGTATTAAAAGAGGAATTAATAACCGCTGCAACCACTGGAAATATATATATATATATATATATATATATATATATATATATATATATATATATATATATATATATATATATATATATATATATATATATATATATATATATATATATATATATATATATATATATATAAACAGAGTATTGAAGACAAAATACGAGGATAACTCTGCTATTGTAACTACAAATAGGTAATTACACACACACACACACACACACATGCTTGGGTGAATAACCAGTGAATCAAGTGTAGCCAGAATTCTCATATTTTCCTCGAGAATTTAAAGAAAGTTATATGTTGTTTATTACTGAATAAGTTGGCGAGCTGGTAGCAGAGTGAAGACTGGGTATCCAGGGTATAAATATACCCTACGAACGAGTACTAGGAAGTGTCAGTCATAAAAGATACCCTACGAATGAGTACTAGGAAGTGTCAGTCATAAAAGATACCCTACGAACGAGTACTAGGAAGTGTCAGTCATAAAAGATACCCTACGAACGAGTACTAGGAAGTGTCAGTCATAAAAGATACCCTACGAACGAGTACTAGGAAGTGTCAGTCATAAAAGATACCCTACGAACGAGTACAAGAACGTCAATCACAGAAGATTAGAATGGAAATTCCACGGTAAGGCGTTGAACGCTTGTGTTTACATAGCTGACACGTTGAGAGACAGACTGAAAATGATAAACAGCGTCAAAGACCACAAAAGAGCCAAAATTACTTCATAGCAACTAAAGTAAAGAGGGAATTGTGAAGGAAGAAAGAGGAAGGAACACTAAAAGAGAATAACAGAAGTATGTGAAGTGCTTAGCAAAAGATTAAAAGAAGTCTTCACACAGGACAACGGAGAACTGCAGGAAAGTGGTGTATGCAGAACACACTAATCAACACAATAAATAGAAGTGCCGAGTCTACTACAAGATTTGGGTGTAGCAGAAGCAACGGGATCAGATAACATAACTCTACGGGCGCTGAAAGAGGGTTGAATACCTTTCCAATAGGAAGGGTATCCAACCAGTTTATCTCATTAGGCCAGCTGCCAGAAAAAATGGAAAATTGAAAACCCGGTTATGTATACAAAGTGGCGATAAACAAGAGTCCTTGAATTACAGGTCAGTATTTCTATCAGGTTGCGGTTGCTCTTGCCAGCAATCGAACTAGTGTATTGTGAGATTAGCAGCCTTAGGTTCATTGTAGAAATGGGTACACAAGGAATGTTTAGTGGTAGCCCACGCCAGGCCGTAGGCCAGCGAGAGAGTGAAGGAACGTGACCTCTGCACTGATCTGCATCTCTCCAGAGAGCGAGAGCGAAGCAGCGGGCACTACACTGAACTTTAAACCAGGTCCGCTAGATGGCAGCACAGATATAATGGCGGCAAGGCGCAAAATACGAAAGCCTGACTGGACTTACATGCATACTGTAAAATAATTCTGGAGAAGATAGTAAGGAACAGGATATTGAGACACTTTAAGAGAAGAAAATTCTTCTTTTCAAGTGTCTAGGTGGATTTATTGACGGGAAATCCTGTTTTTGAATCTGCTGGGATTCAGCAATAGTCACAGTAATAATAAAAAAAAAGTTTGAGAGGACTGTGTGTTCATGGACAGTAGAAAAGCATTTGATAGACTACTACACCAGATATTACTTCAGGAATTAGAAGAAAGGTTAAAATGGAAAATATTACAGTGTCAAGGATACCTGAATGACAGAAGGCAGAGAGTAACAGAAAGGGGTTCCACAAGGATCGGTGTTGGGACCACTGCTGTTTCTAGCATACATGAATGACCTACCAGAAGGGACTGAGTCCTTTGTCTCACTGTTTGCTGACGATATACAACTAATGAGAAGAATTAGAACAGGAGAGGACAGTGATAAACTGCACAGAGACTTCAACGGAGTGCAAATGTGGTCGAGCAAGTGGCTTCTCGAGTTGAACCCAAGTAAATATGAGATAATACGTTTTGTAGGAGAGGGCAGACCTGACACAGAGTACAGCATGGGTGGAGAGAAATTGTAAATATGAAGGTTTAACAAGGACCTGTGGGTAAATATAACACTAAGCATATCACCAGAATTGCACATAAACCGTATAACGGCAGAGGTATATGTAAGATTAGCAAACCTCAGAACAGCATTCAGGAACCTGAATAAAGACTCTTTGAGAGCCTTACTCACGACATATGTTAAGCCAGTCACTGAGTACGCAGCTCCATCATGGAGCCCACACCTGGTCAAACATGTGAAGAAGCTGGGAAAGGTCCAAAGGCTTGCAACCAGGCCAGTACCAGAACTGAGAGTAATGCACTATGAAGAGAGGTTGAATCAACTGAATCCGATGACCCTAGAGGAGAGAAGGACAATAGGGGGATATGATCACTACTTACCAAATCTTTACAGGAATTAATAAGGATTATAGGGACAGACTGTTTGAATTAAAACGATGAGGATCAAAAGGACACAGATGGAAACTGAAGACAGAGACGAGATAGAGGGATGTAAGGATGTATATCTATAGTCTTGGGATGGTT
>NC_091296.1:63603841-63651341 GCF_038502225.1 Cherax quadricarinatus
ACATCATGTCATTGTAGTTAACATCATGTCATTGTAGTTAACATCATGTCATTGTAGTTAACATCATGTCATTGTAGTTAACATCATGTCATTGTAGTTAACATCATGTCATTGTAGTTAACATCATGTCATTGTAGTTAACATCATGTCATTGTAGTTAACATCCTGTCATTGTAGTTAACATCCTGTCATTGTAGCTAACATCATGTCATTGTAGTTAACATCATGTCATTGTAGTTAACATTATATCATCACAGACATGCAATTCATTTTTTCAAAATGTTCGTGTTCAGTGTGAAGAATCTAATGTTATGGTGAAGAACAAGTTATTATAATGTTAAATGGGGAACAGTGTCAAAGAATGAGGGAACAGTGTCAAAGAATAGGGGAACAGTGTCAAAGAAAGGGGGAACAGTGTCAAAGAAAGGGGTAACAGTGTCAAAGGAAGGGGAAAGAGTGTCAAAGGTAAGCAGTGTCAAAGAAAGGGGAAAAAGTGCCCATGAAAATATAAGCCGTGTTCGAGAAAGTAGAAAGTGTGAAAGAGGAAACAGTGTCAAGCCAAGAGAGAGGGGAAATTCACTCACGAGGATAACAAGCCACAAGAGAGGAGGGGAAGAGACGATTAATAATGTACGAGAGAGAGAGAGAGAGAGAGAGAGAGAGAGAGAGAGAGAGAGAGAGAGAGAGAGAGAGAGAGACAGACAGACAGACAGACAGACAGACAGAAATCAAACAAGATGGGAATGAAATAATCTTTGAAAAGAAAAACGGAGAACGGAGGTAAAAAAAACTGATATGAAACACACACACACACACACACACACACACACACACACACACACACACACACACACACACACACACACACACACACACACACACACACACACACACACACACACACACACACACACACACACCACACACACACACACACACACACACACACACACACACACACACACACACACACACACACACACACACACACACACACACACACACACACATACACACACACATCCGTCATCAAACTCTCAAAAAAAAACTTAGCGTGTAAAACTTGAGCTGTTGATCCGGCAGCTCAAAAGTTGAAAAAAGTTAAAAATGGTCGAGCAATTTCATACATTGCTTCTGGTTACTTAAACCACCAAAGAGAGAGAGTGAGAGAGAGTGAGAGAGAGAGTGAGAGAGAGACAGAGAGAGAGAGACAGAGAAAGAGAGAGAGAGCGAGAGAGAGAGAGAGAGAGAGAGAGAGAGAGAGAGAGAGAGAGAGAGAGAGAGAGAGAGAGAGAGAGAGAGAGAGAGAGAGAGAGAGAGAGAGAGAGAGAGAGAGAATGATCGTCTCTAGGCACCATGATGGTAATGCTGGTGCAGTAGTACGGATGAATGGGACGATGTTGGCACCTGGAGAAGAAGTTGATATCCTTGGGGTGAAATTTGACTCCAAACTAACCATGAAGAACCATGTTGTAAATTTTGCAAACAAGGCAGCCAGGAAGCTTACAGCACTTCGCCGTATCTCGCACCTGCTTGACAGTAGGGGTTGCAAGATCCTGTACGAGGCACAAGTACGCTCACACCTTGAGTATGCTCCACTTTCTTGGTTTGCCTGCCCCCCTCTCATCTGCGACTGCTTGACAGAGTAGAGAACAGAGCAAGACGTCTCATCTCTCGCCTGGACCCATCCTGGATAGATCTGTCATTTCAGCAGAGCCTTCAACATAGGAGGGATGTGGGTGGCCTTACTGTTATGTACAAGGCCAATATTGTCAAAATACCACACTTGGATCCACTTCGAGGACAGCGTGAAACAAGCTTTTATGCCACAAGACGGGCAGAAAGCAGCAACTTCACTCTGGCTGTACTCTTCTTCAGAACATCACTCTATCTGAGATCATACATACCCAGGATGACTCGAGTATGGAACACATTCGTACAGCATAATGATGTCAACGAGATAACGTCAGTTGATCAAATGAAAATGGTGGCCCACAGATGGCTCCAACTTCATCCTGTTCCCTACTCGTATGTCTCATAACAATAAAAATGCTTTCAAATGAGCTGATGTAGGTAACAGCTCTTAGCTTGCCAATAAAGTTAGGAATCCTTAACCTGTAAATAGCTGTCAATAAAGCTAGGGATCCTTAACCTTGTCAAACCCTGTGTAGAGAGAGAGAGAGAGAGAGAGAGAGAGAGGGAGAGAGAGAGAGAGAGAGAGAGAGAGAGAGAGAGAGAGAGAGAGAGAGAGAGAGAGAGAGAGAGAGAGAGAGAGAGAGAGAGAGAGAGAGAGAGAGAGAGAGAGAGAGAGAGAACTGTGTCAAAACTGTCAGTGGTGACAATAAGGCAGGAGGAGGTGCATTTCCTTCTTAAATCACTTGACCAGGAAAAGGCTGTAGGGCCCAGACAAGTTGAGCCCAAGATTGTTGAGAAGATGTGCAGACCAGCTAGCAGCACCTCTAACTCGCATCTTTCAGCACTGCCTAGTACAGTGTAAATGGCCTTCCATGGAAAGAGGCAAATGTAGTCCCTGTTCACAAAAAGAAGAGCAGAGCAGAAATCAGCAACTACAGACCAGTGTCACTCCTGTCAATCACTGGTAAGATCCTTGAGACAATAATCTCAAGACAAATGACAGATTTTTTTGACTACCACTCACTACTTTGTGATCGCGTCAATATGGCTTCAGGAAAGGTTACTCTGCTGCTGATCTGTTGTTAAACCTCTCCACTAAGTGGCACCAGTCACTGGATGAATCCAAAGTCAGCTGTGTGGTAGCACTGGACATTGCTGGCGCTTTTATACCGGGTGTGGCACCAGGGCCTCTTAGCAAAACTTCAAGCACTGGGAATTGCAGGCTCTACGCTATGTCTCCTCAGTGATTACCTTCATGGTAGATCTCTAAGTGTAGTCCTCAATGGAACGGAATCAGCAAGGCATCCTATTGGGGCAAGCGTTCCACAAGGAAGTGTGCTGGGTCCACTGTTATGGAATGTCTACTTCAACGACCTTCTTCATCTCATCCCAGAATCACATGCATATGCAGACGACTGTACACTGACATTCACTTATCCAAGAGAAGAAATGCCAGCTGCTCTAAGCTACATCAATCACCAGCTGAGAGCTATATCAGCTTGGGGAAATAGATGGCAAGTAACATTTGCACCTGAAAAAACGCAAATGATGTTCGTCTCTAGGCACCATGATGGTAATGCTGGCGCAGTAGTAAGGATGAATGGGACGATGTTGGCACCTGGAGAAGAAGTTGATATCCTTGGGGATGAAATTTGACTCCAAACTAACCATGAAGAACCATGTTGTAAATCTTGCAAACAAGGCAGCCAGGAAGCTTACAGCACTTCGCCGTATCTCGCATCTGCTTGACAGTAGGGGTTGCCAAGATCCTGCACGAGGCACAAGTACGTCACACCTTGAGTATGCTCCACTTTCTTGGTTTGCCTGCCCCCCTCTCATCTGCGACTGCTTGACAGAGTAGAGAACAGAGCAAGACGTCTCATCTCTCGCCTGGACCCATCCTGGATAGATCTGTCATTTCAGCAGAGCCTTCAACATAGGAGGGATGTGGGTGGCCTTACTGTTATGTACAAGGCCAATATTGTCAAAATACCACACTTGGATCCACTTCGAGGACAGCGTGAAACAAGCTTTTATGCCACAAGACAGGCAGAAAGCAGCAACTTCACTCTGGCTGTACCCTTCTCCAGAACATCACTCCATCTGAGATCATACATACCCAGGATGACTCGAGTATGGAACACATTCGTACAGCATAATGATGTCAACGAGATAACGTCAGTTGATCAAATGAAAATGCTGGCCCACAGATGGCTCCAACTCGATCCTGTCTTCCCTACTTGTATGTCTCATAACAAAATGCTCAAATGAGCTGATGTAGGTAACAGCTCTTAGCTTCAATAAAGTTAGGAATCCTTAACCTGTAAATAGCTGTCAACAAAGCTAGGGATCCTTAACCTTGTCCAAACCCTGTGTAGAGAGAGAGAGAGAGAGAGAGAGAGAGAGAGAGAGAGAGAGAGAGAGAGAGAGAGAGAGAGAGAGAGAGAGAGAGAGAGAGAGAGAGAGAGAGAGGAGAGAGAGCAGAGAGAGGAGACTAATGGCACCAGTCACTGGATGAATCCAAAGTCAGCTGTGTGGTAGCACTGGACATTGCTGGCGCTTTCGACCGGGTGTGGCACCAGGGCCTCTTAGCAAAACTTCAAGCACTGGGAATTGCAGGCTCTACGCTATGTCTCCTCAGTGATTACCTTCATGGTAGATCTCTAAGTGTAGTCCTCAATGGAACGGAATCAGCAAGGCATCCTATTGGGGCAAGCGTTCCACAAGGAAGTGTGCTGGGTCCACTGTTATGGAATGTCTACTTCAACGACCTTCTTCATCTCATCCCAGAATCACACGCATATGCAGACGACTGTACACTGACATTCACTCTTATCCAAGAGAAGAAATGCCAGCTGCTCTAAGCTACATCAATCACCAGCTGAGAGCTATATCAGCTTGGGAAATAGATGGCAAGTAACATTTGCACCTGAAAAAACGCAAATGATGTTCGTCTCTAGGCACCATGATGGTAATGCTGGCGCAGTAGTAAGGATGAATGGGACGATGTTGGCACCTGGAAGAAGTTGATATCCTTGGGGATGAAATTTGACTCCAAACTAACCATGAAGAACCATGTTGTAAATCTTGCAAACAAGGCAGCCAGGAAGCTTACAGCACTTCGCCGTATCTCGCATCTGCTTGACAGTAGGGGTTGCAAGATCCTGTACGAGGCACAAGTACGCTCACACCTTGAGTATGCTCAACTTTCTTGGTTTGCCTGCCCCCCTCTCATCTGCGACTGCTTGACAGAGTAGAGAACAGAGCAAGACGTCTCATCTCTCGCCTGGACCCATCCTGGATAGATCTGTCATTTCAGCAGAGCCTTCAACATAGGAGGGATGTGGGTGGCCTTACTGTTATGTACAAGGCCAATATTGTCAAAATACCACACTTGGATCCACTTCGAGGACAGCGTGAAACAAGCTTTTATGCCACAAGACAGGGCAGCAGCAACTTCACTCTGGCTGTACCCTTCTCCAGAACATCACTCCATCTGAGATCATACATACCCAGGATGACTCGAGTATGGAACACATTCAGTACAGCATAATGATGTCAACGAGATAACGTCAGTTGATCAAATGAAAATGCTGGCCCACAGATGGCTCCAACTTCCATCCTGTTCCTACTTGTATGTCTCATAACAAAAATGCTTTCAAATGAGCTGATGTAGGTAACAGCTAGCTTGCTTGCCAATAAAGTTAGGAATCCTTAACCTGTAAATAGCTGTCAATAAAGCTAGGGATCCTTAACCTTGTCAAACCCTGTGGGAGAGAGAGAGAGAGAGAGAGAGAGAGAGAGAGAGAGAGAGAGAGAGAGAGAGAGAGAGAGAGAGAGAGAGAGAGAGAGAGAGAGAGAGAGAGAGAGAGAGAGAGAGAGAGAGAGAGAGAGAGAGAGAGAGAGAGAGAGAGAGAGAGAGAGAGAGAGAGAGAGAGAGAGAGGTGGTCCCTGGTCAAGGACAGACAAGGTTATCTGCCTGATGAACTTATTCCACCTCTAAATCGACAGGATGGGACCACCTCTACTAGTAGTCAAGAGAAAGCGGACCTCTTTGCTGAACACTTTGCTACCAAAATGCAAGTTCCTGATCCAGCAAGGGACCCTCCTTGGCTAGCTGCAAGAACTGTATCAAAACTGTCAGGGGTGACAATAAGGCAGGAGGAGGTGCATTTCCTTCTTAAATCACTTGACCAAGAAAAGGCTGTGGGCCCAGACAAGTTGAGCCCAAGATTGTTGAGAAGATGTGCAGACCAGCTAGCAGCACCTCTAACTCGCATCTTTCAGCACTGCCTAGTACAGTGCAAATGGTCCCTCCATAAAGGAAAGAGGCAAATGTAGTCCCTGTTCACAAAAAGAAAGAGCAGAGCAGAAATCAGCAACTACAGACCAGTGTCACTCCTGTCAATCACTGGTAAGATCCTTGAGACAATAATCTCAAGACAAATGACAGATTTTTTTGACTACCACTCACTACTTTGTGATCGTCAATATGGCTTCAGGAAAGGTTACTCTGCTGCTGATCTGTTGTTAAACCTCTCCACTAAGTGGCACCAGTCACTGGATGAATCCAAAGTCAGCTGTGTGGTAGCACTGGACATTGCTGGCGCTTTCGACCGGGTGTGGCACCAGGGCCTCTTAGCAAAACTTCAAGCACTGGGAATTGCAGGCTCTACGCTATGTCTCCTCAGTGATTACCTTCATGGATAGATCTCTAAGTGTAGTCCTCAATGGAACGGAATCAGCAAGACATCCTATAGGGGCAAGCGTTCCCACAAGGAAGTGTGCTGGGTCCACTGTTATGGAATGTCTACTTCAACGACCTTCTTCATCTCATCCCAGAATCACATGCATATGCAGACGACTGTACACTGACATTCACTTATCCAAGAGAAGAAATGCCAGCTGCTCTAAGCTACATCAATCACCAGCTGAGAGCTATATCAGCTTGGGGAAATAGATACAAGTAACATTTGCACCTGAGAAAACGCAAATGATGATCGTCTCTAGGCACCATGATGGTAATGCTGGTGCAGTAGTAAGATGAATGGGAGGATGTTGGCACCTGGAGAAGGAGTTGATATCCTTGAGGGGTGAAATTTGACTCCAAACTAACCATGAAGAACCATGTTGTAAATCTTGCAAACAAGGCAGCCAGGAAGCTTACAGCACTTCGCCGTATCTCGCATCTGCTTGACAGTAGGGGTTGCAAGATACTGTACGAGGCACAAGTACGCTCACACCTTGAGTATGCTCCACTTTCTTGGTTTGCCTGTCCCCCTCTCATCTGCGACTGCTTGACAGAGTAGAGAACAGAGCAAGACGTCTCATCTCTCGCCTGGACCCATCCTGGATGGATCTGTCATTTCAGCAGAGCCTTCAACATAGGAGGGATGTGGGTGGCCTTACTGTTATGTACAAGGCCAATATTGTCAAAATACACACTTGGATCCACTTCGAGGACAGCGCAAACAAGCTTTTATGCCACAAGACGGGCAGAAAGCAGCAACTTCCACTCTGGCTGTACCCTTCTCCAGAACATCACTCCATCTGAGATCATACATACCCAGGATGACTCGAGTATGGAACACATTCTGTTCAGCATAATGATGTCAACGAGATAACGTCAGTTGATCAAATGAAAATGCTGGCCCACAGATGGCTCCAACTTCATCCTGTTCCCTACTTGTTTGTCTCATAACAATAAAAATGCTTTCAAATGAGCTGATGTAGTAACAGCTCTTAGCTTGTCAATAAAGTTAGGAATCCTTAACCTGTAAATAGCTTGTCAATAAAGCTAGGGATCCTTAACCTTGTCAAACCATGTGTAGAGAGAGAGAGAGAGAGAGAGAGAGAGAGAGAGAGAGAGAGAGAGAGAGAGAGAGAGAGAGAGAGAGAGAGAGAGAGAGAGAGAGAGAGAGAGAGAGAGAGAGAGAGAGAGAGAGAGAGAGAGAGAGGATATGGAACACATTCGTACAGCATAATGATGTCAACGAGATAACGTCAGTTGATCAAATGAAAATGCTGGCCCACAGATGGCTCCAACTTCATCCTGTTCCCTACTTGTATGTCTCATAACAAAAAATGCTTTCAAATGAGCTGATGTAGGTAACAGCTCTTAGGCTTGCCAATAAAGTTAGGGAATCCTTAACCTGTAAATAGCTGTCAATAAAGCTAGGGATCCTAACCTGTCCAAACCCTTGTGAAAGAGAGGAGAGAGAGAGAGAGAGAGAGAGAGAGAGAGAGAGAGAGAGAGAGAGAGAGAGAGAGAGAGAGAGAGAGAGAGAGAGAGAGAGAGAGAGAGAGAGAAATGTGTCAAAACTGTCAGTTGTGACAATAAGGCAGGAATAGGTGCACTTCCTTCTTAAACCGCTTGACCAAGAAAAGGCTGTGGGCCCAGATAAGTTGAGCCCAAGATTGCTGAGATGTGCAGACCAGCTAGCAGCACCTCTAACTCGCATCTTTCAGCACTGCCTAGTACAGTGTAAATGGCCCTCTCCATGGAAAGAGGCAAATGTAGTCCCTGTTCACAAAAAGAAGAGCAGAGCAGAAATCAGCAACTACAGACCAGTGTCACTCCTGTCAATCACTGGTAAGATCCTTGAGACAATAATCTCAAGACAAATGACAGATTTTTTTGACTACCACTCACTACTTTGTGATCGTCAATATGGCTTCAGGAAAGGTTACTCTGCTGCTGATCTGTTGTTAAACCTCTCCACTAAGTGGCACCAGTCACTGGATGAATCCAAAGTCAGCTGTGTGGTAGCACTGGACATTGCTGGCGCTTTCGACCGGGTGTGGCACCAGGGCCTCTTAGCAAAACTTCAAGCACTGGGAATTGCAGGCTCTACGCTATGTCTCCTCAGTGATTACCTTCATGGTAGATCTCTAAGTGTAGTCCTCAATGGAACGGAATCAGCAAGGCATCCTATTGGGGCAAGCGTTCCACAAGGAAGTGTGCTGGGTCCACTGTTATGGAATGTCTACTTCAACGACCTTCTTCATCTCATCCCAGAATCACATGCATATGCAGACGACTGTACACTGACATTCACTTATCCAAGAGAAGAAATGCCAGCTGCTCTAAGCTTACATCAATCACCAGCTGAGAGCTATATCAGCAGGGGAAATAGATGGCAAGTAACATTTGCACCTGAAAAACGCAAATGATGTTCGTCTCTAGGCACCATGATGGTAATGCTGGCGCAGTAGTAAGGATGAATGGGACGATGTTGGCACCTGGAGAAGAAGTTGATATCCTTGGGGTGGAAATTTGACTCCAAACTAACCATGAAGAACCATGTTGTAAATCTTGCAAACAAGGCAGCCAGGAAGCTTACAGCACTTCGCCGTATCTCGCATCTGCTTGACAGTAGGGGTTGCAAGATCCTGTACGAGGCACAAGTACGCTCACACCTTGAGTATGCTCCACTTTCTTGGTTTGCCTGCCCCCCCTCTCATCTGCGACTGCTTGACAGAGTAGAGAACAGAGCAAGACGTCTCATCTCTCGCCTGGACCCATCCTGGATAGATCTGTCATTTCAGCAGAGCCTTCAACATAGGAGGGATGTGGGTGGCCTTACTGTTATGTACAAGGCCAATATTGTCAAAATACCACACTTGGATCCACTTCGTGACAGCGTGAAACAAGCTTTTATGCCACAAGACAGGCAGAAAGCAGCAACTTCACTGGCTGTACCCTTCTCCAGAACATCACTCCATCTGAGATCATACATACCCAGGATGACTCAGTATGGAACACATTCGTACAGCATAATGATGTCAACGAGATAACGTCAGTTGATCAAATGAAAATGCTGGCCCACAGATGGCTCCAACTTCATCCCTGTTCCCTCCCACTTGTATGTCTCATAACAAAAATGCTTTCAAATGAGCTGATGTAGGTAATAGTCTTAGCTTGCCAATAAGATTAGAATCCTTAACCTGTAAATAGCTGTCAATAAAGCTAGGATCCTTAACCTTGTCAAACCCTGTAGAGAGAGAGAGAGAGAGAGAGAGAGAGAGAGAGAGAGAGAGAGAGAGAGAGAGAGAGAGAGAGAGAGAGTGAGAAAGAGAGTGAGAGAGAGAGAGAGAGAGAGAGAGAGAGAGAGAGAGAGAGAGAGAGAGAGACAGAGAGAGAGAGAGAGAGAGAGAGAGAGGGAGAGAGAGAGAGAGAGAGAGAGAGAGAGAGAGAGAGGGAGAGAGAGGGAGAGAGAGAGAGAGAGAGAGGTGGTCCCTGGTCAAGGACAGACAAGGTTATCTGCCTGATGAACTTATTCCACCTCTAAATCGACAGGATGGGACCACCTCTACTAGTAGTCAAGAGAAAGCGGACCTCTTTGCTGAACACTTTGCTACCAAAATGCAAGTTCCTGATCCAGCAAGGGACCCTCCTTGGCTAGCTGCAAGAACTGTATCAAAACTGTCAGGGGTGACAATAAGGCAGGAGGAGGTGCATTTCCTTCTTAAATCACTTGACCAAGAAAAGGCTGTGGGCCCAGACAAGTTGAGCCCAAGATTGTTGAGAAGATGTGCAGACCAGCTAGCAGCACCTCCTAACTCACATCTTTCAGCACTGCCTAGTACAGTGCAAATGGCCCCTCTCCATGGAAAGAGGCAAATGTAGTCCCTGTTCACAAAAAGAAGAGCAGGAGCAGAAATCAGCAACTACAGACCAGTGTCACTCCTGTCAATCACTGGTAAGATCCTTGAGACAATAATCTCAAGACAAATGACAGATTTTTTTGACTACCACTCACTACTTTGTGATCGTCAATATGGCTTGCAGGGAAAGGTTACTCTGCTGCTGATCTGTTGTTAAAGCCTCCTCCACTAAGTGGCACCAGTCACTGGATGAATCCAAAGTCAGCTGTGTGGTAGCACTGGACATTGCTGGCGCTTTCGACCGGGTGTGGCACCAGGGCCTCTTAGCAAAACTTCAAGCACTGGGAATTGCAGGCTCTACGCTATGTCTCCTCAGTGATTACCTTCATGGTAGATCTCTAAGTGTAGTCCTCAATGGAACGGAATCAGCAAGACATCCTATTGGGGCAAGCGTTCCACAAGGAAGTGTGCTGGGTCCACTGTTATGGAATGTCTACTTCAACGACCTTCTTCATCTCATCCCAGAATCACATGCATATGCAGACGACTGTACACTGACATTCACTTATCCAAGAGAAGAAATGCCAGCTGCTCTAAGCTTACATCAATCACCAGCTGAGAGCTATATCAGCTTAGGGGAAATAGATGGCAAGTAACATTTGCACCTGAGAAAACGCAAATGATGATCGTCTCTAGGCACCATGATGGTAATGCTGGTGCAGTAGTAAGGATGAATGGGAGGATGTTGGCACCTGGAGAAGAAGTTGATATCCTTGGGGTGAAATTTGACTCCAAACTAACCATGAAGAACCATGTTGTAAATCTTGCAAACAAGGCAGCCAGGAAGCTTACAGCACTTCGCCGTATCTCGCATCTGCTTGACAGTAGGGGTTGCAAGATACTGTACGAGGCACAAGTACGCTCACACCTTGAGTATGCTCCACTTTCTTGGTTTGCCTGTCCCCCTCTCATCTGCGACTGCTTGACAGAGTAGAGAACAGAGCAAGACGTCTCATCTCTCGCCTGGACCCATCCTGGATGGATCTGTCATTTCAGCAGAGCCTTCAACATAGGAGGGATGTGGGTGGCCTTACTGTTATGTACAAGGCCAATATTGTCAAAATACCACACTTGGATCCACTTCGAGGACAGCGCGAAACAAGCTTTATGCCACAAGACGGGCAGAAAGCAGCAACTTCACTCTGGCTGTACCCTTCTCCAGAACATCACTCCATCTGAGATCATACATACCCAGGATGACTCGAGTATGGAACACATTCGTTCAGCATAATGATGTCAACGAGATAACGTCAGTTGATCAAATGAAAATGCTGGCCCACAGATGGCTCCAACTTCATCCTGTTCCCTACTTGTTTGTCTCATAACAATAAAAATGCTTTCAAATGAGCTGATGTAGTAACAGCTCTTAGCTTGTCAATAAAGTTAGGAATCTCCTTAACCTGTAAATAGCTTGTCAATAAAGCTAGGATCCTTAACCTTGTCAAACCAGGAGAGAGAGAGAGAGAGAGAGAGAGAGAGAGAGAGAGAGAGAGAGAGAGAGAGAGAGAGGAGAGAGAGAGAGAGAGAGAGAGAGAGAGAGAGAGAGAGAGAGAGATAGAGAGAGAGAGAGAGAGAGAGAGAGAGAGAGAGAGAGAGAGAGAGAGAGAGAGAGAGAGAGAGAGAGAGAGAGAGAGAGAGAGAGAGAGAGAGAGAGAGAGAGAGAGAGAGAGAGAGAGAGAGAGAGAGAGAGAGAGAGAGAGAGAGAGAGAGAGAGAGAGAGAGAGAGAGAGAGAGAGAGAGAGAGAGAGAGAGAGAGAGAGAGAGAGAGAGAGAGAGATCTCTAAGTGTAGTCCTCAATGGAACGGAATCAGCAAGGCATCCTATTGGGGCAAGCGTTCCACAAGGAAGTGTGCTGGGTCCACTGTTATGGAATGTCTACTTCAACGACCTTCTTCATCTCATCCCAGAATCACATGCATATGCAGACGACTGTACACTGACATTCACTTATCCAAGAGAAGAAATGCCAGCTGCTCTAAGCTACATCAATCACCAGCTGAGAGCTATATCAGCTTGGGGAAATAGATGGCAAGTAACATTTGCACCTGAAAAAACGCAAATGATGTTCGTCTCTAGGCACCATGATGGTAATGCTGGCGCAGTAGTAAGGATGAATGGGACGATGTTGGCACCTGGAGAAGAAGTTGATATCCTTGGGGTGAAATTTGACTCCAAACTAACCATGAAGAACCATGTTGTAAATCTTGCAAACAAGGCAGCCAGGAAGCTTACAGCACTTCGCCGTATCTCGCATCTGCTTGACAGTAGGGGGGGTTGCAAGATCCTGTACGAGGCACAAGTACGCTCACACCTTGAGTATGCTCCACTTTCTTGGTTTGCCTGCCCCCTCCTCATCTGCGACTGCTTGACAGAGTAGAGAATAGAGCAAGACGTCTCATCTCTCGCCTGGACCCATCCTGGATAGATCTGTCATTTCAGCAGAGCCTTCAACATAGGAGGGATGTGGGTGGCCTTACTGTTATGTACAAGGCCAATATTGTCAAAATACCACACTTGGATCCACTTCGAGGACAGCGTGAAACAAACTTTATGCCACAAGACGGGCAGAAAGCAGCAACTTCACTCTGGCTGTACCCTTCTCCAGAACATCACTCCATCTGAGATCATACATACCCAGGATGACTCGAGTATGGAACACATTCTGTACAGCATAATGATGTCAACGAGATAACGTCAGTTGATCAAATGAAAATGCTGGCCCACAGATGGCTCCAACTTCATCCTGTTCCCTACTTGTATGTCTCATAACAAAAATGCTTTCAAATGAGCTGATGTAGGTAACAGCTCTTAGCTTGTCCAATAAAGTTAGGAATCCTTAACCTGTAAATAGCTGTCAATAAAGCTAGGGATCCTTAACCTTGTCAAACCCTGTCAAAAAAAAAAAAAAAAAAAAAAAAAAAAAAAAAAAAAAAAAAAGAGAGAGAGAGAGAGAGAGAGAGAGAGAGAGAGAGAGAGAGAGAGAGAGAGAGAGAGAGAGAGAGAGAGAGAGAGAGAGAGAGAGAGAGAGAGAGAGAGAGAGAGAAGCCAGGAAGCTTACAGCACTTCGCCGTATCTCGCATCTGCTTGACAGTAGGGGTTGCAAGATCCTGTACGAGGCACAAGTACGCTCACACCTTGAGTATGCTCCACTTTCTTGGTTTGCCTGCCCCCCCTCTCATCTGCGACTGCTTGACAGAGTAGAGAACAGAGCAAGACGTCTCATCTCTCGCCTGGACCCATCCTGGATAGATCTGTCATTTCAGCAGAGCCTTCAACATAGGAGGGATGTGGGTGGCCTTACTGTTATGTACAAGGCCAATATTGTCAAAATACCACACTTGGATCCACTTCGAGGACAGCGTGAAACAAGCTTTTATGCCACAAGACGGGCAGAAAGCAGCAACTTCACTCTGGCTGTACCCTTCTCCAGAACATCACTCCATCTGAGATCATACATACCCAGGATGACTCGAGTATGGAACACATTCGTACAGCATAATGATGTCAACGAGATAACGTCAGTTGATCAAATGAAAATGCTGGCCCACAGATGGCTCCAACTTCATCCTGTTCCCTACTTGTATGTCTCATAACAAAAATGCTTTCAAATGAGCTGATGTAGGTAATAGCTCTTAGCTTACAATAAAGTTAGGGAATCCTTAACCTGTAAATAGCTGTCAATAAAGCT
Source organism: Cherax quadricarinatus (assembly GCF_038502225.1). Taxonomy (NCBI): domain Eukaryota; kingdom Metazoa; phylum Arthropoda; class Malacostraca; order Decapoda; family Parastacidae; genus Cherax; species Cherax quadricarinatus. The sequence continues at coordinate 63,617,832 of NC_091296.1, forward strand.
AGGGATCCTAACCTTGTCAAACCCTGTGTAAGAGAGAGAGAGAGAGAGAGAGAGAGAGAGAGAGAGAGAGAGAGAGAGAGAGAGAGAGAGAGAGAGAGAGAGAGAGAGAGAGAGAGAGAGAGAGAGAGAGAGAGAGAGAGAGAGAGAGAGAGAGAGAGAGAGAGAGAGAGAGAGAGAGAGAGAGAGAGAGAGAGAGAGAGAGAGAGGGGGCTGCCAAAGAATGGAAAGAAATCGCAATATCGCTCGGATAAAAATGAGTGCTTGTTGGAAGATTGTTTGGGCGAAATGTCGGGTATGAATGAGAGGAATGATTGAGTGAGGTGACCACTGGTACTGGGAGGGTGGTACTTGTACTTCCCCTCGGTGGTACTTGTACTTCCCCTCGGTGGTACTGGTACTGGGAGGGTGGTACTTGTACTTCCCCTCGGTGGTACTTGTACTTCCCCTCGGTGGTACTGGTACTGGGAGGGTGGTACTTGTACTTCCCCTCGGTGGTACTTGTACTTCCCCTCGGTGGTACTTGTACTTCCCCTCGGTGGTACTGGTACTGGGAGGGTGGTACTTGTACTTCCCCTCGGTGGTACTTGTACTTCCCCTCGGTGGTACTGGTACTGGGAGGGTGGTACTTGTACTTCCCCTCGGTGGTACTTGTACTTCCCCTCGGTGGTACTTGTACTTCCCCTCGGTGGTACTGGTACTGGGAGGGTGGTACTTGTACTTCCTCTCGGTGGTACTGGTACTGGGAGGGTGGTACTTGTACTTCCCCTCGGTGGTACTGGTACTGGGAGGGTGGTACTTGTACTTCCGCTCGGTGGTACTCGGTACTGGGAGGTGGTACTTGTACTTCCCTCAGTGGTACTGGTACTGGGAGGGTGGTACCTGTACTTCCCCTCGGTGGTACTGGTACTGGGAGGGTGGTACTTGTGCTTCCCCTCGGTGGTACTGGTACTGGGAGGGTGGTACTTGTACTTCCCCTCGGTGGTACTGGTACTGGGAGGGTGGTACTTGTACTTCCCCTCGGTGGTACTGGTACTGGGAGGGTGGTACTTGTACTTCCCCTCGGTGGTACTGGTACTGGGAGGGTGGTACCTGTCTTCCCTCCAGTGGTACTGGTACTGGGAGGTGGTACTTGTACTTCCCCTCGGTGGTACTGGTACTGGGAGGGGTGGTACTTGTACTTCCCCTCGGTGGTACTGGTACTGGGAGGTGGTACTTGTACTTCCCCTCGGTGCACTGGTACTGGGAGGGTGGGTGGCTTGTACTTCCCTCGTGGAGGTACTGGTACTGGGAGGATGGTACTTGTACTTCCCCTCGGTGGTACTGGTACTGGGAGGGTGGTACTTGTACTTCCTCTCGGTAGGTACTGGTTACTGGGAGGGTGGTACTTGTGCTTCCCTCAGTGGTACTGGTACTGGGAGGTGGTACATTGTACTTCCCTCGGTGGTACTGGTACTGGGAGGGTGGTACTGCACTTCCCCTCAGTGGTACTGGTACTGGGAGGGTGGTACTTGTGCTTCCCCTCGGTGGTACTGGTACTGGGAGGGTGGTACTTGTACTTCCCCTCGGTGGTACTGGTACTGGGAGGGTGGTACTTGTACTTCCCCTCGGTGGTACTGGTACTGGGAGGGTGGTACTTGTACTTCCCCTCGGTGGTACTGGTACTGGGAGGGTGGTACTTGTACTTCCCCTCGGTGGTACTGGTACTGGGAGGATGGTACTTGTACTTCCCCTCGGTGGTACTGGTACTGGGAGGGTGGTACTTGTACTTCCCCTCGGTGGTACTGGTACTGGGAGGGTGGTACTTGTACTTCCCCTCGGTGGTACTGGTACTGGGAGGGTGGTACTTGTGCTTCCCCTCGGTGGTACTGGTACTGGGAGGGTGGTACTTGTACTTCCCCTCGGTGGTACTGGTACTGGGAGGGTGGTCTTGTACTTCCCTCGGTGGTACTGGTACTGGGAGGGTGGTATTGCCCACTTCCCCTCGGTGGTACTGGTACTGGGAGGGTGGTACTTGTACTTCCCCTCGGTGGTACTGGTACTGGGAGGGTGGCACTTGTGCTTCCCCTCGGTGGTACTGGTACTGGGAGGGTGGTACTTGTGCTTCCCCTCGGTGGTACTGGTACTGGGAGGGTGGTACTTGTGCTTCAACTCGGTGGTACTGGTACTGGGAGGGTGGTACTTGTGATTCCCCTCGGTGGTACTGGTACTGGGAGGGTGGTACTTGTACTTCCCCTTGGTGGTACTGGTACTGGGAGGGTGGTACTTGTACTTCCTCTCGGTGGTACTGGTACTGGGAGGGTGGTACTTGTACTTCCCTCAGGTGGTACTGGTACTGGGAGGGTGGTACTTGTACTTCCCCTCGGTGGTACTGGTACTGGGAGGGTGGTACTTGTACTTCCTCCCAGTGGAACTGGTACTAGGAGGGTGGTACGTGTATTTAATATTTGTGAACATTATCCCGGAGTGTTTTAGACTGGCCACAAATCATCAGCATCAAGTAAGAGAAAAGTTTTATCTGGTGTTATGAGATGTCTGGTAAGATCAATTTTCTCTAACCTTAAGATACTCTTCTGTCTCCTTCTTTCTTTATTTTCTTCCTGCCTCTCTCCCTTTAAACACTTATTCCTATTCTTCCTTCCCACCTCCCTCAGTTTCTTCTGACACTCCTCTCCCTCTCTTCTGAAAAAAAAAAATTCAGATTATCGTTTGTTTATCTTTCCCCCTCCCTCCAACATTTCTTCCTTCTCATCCTTCTTCCTTCTTTCGTTCGTTCATTCCTTCTTTTCTCCTTTCCTTCTTTCCTCTCTCCTGACAATTATCTCCCTCCCTTCCCCTGAACCTTCTCTCATCTACCACAAGACCTTATTCTTACATAACACAAAATCCCATACTGGAATCCTTCCAGGATGTAACATTGCAAAACAGCGCAACACACAGTATTGCAACCAATAAATGCAATCCTTCAATTAATGAAAGTGACTGGCGGGTCCTGTAGGAGACTGACAACGTATACAGACAGACTGAAGTATCTGGAGAGGTTGTCACAGTCTATTTCATCAACGAGATGCAACTTCAATGGAAAAACTTTCAAAACACTCAGTCTGATCTTCCTTAAAAAACGGAGAGTAAGTAGGCACAGCGTTTAAATACTAGATTTAAACACTAGGCAAATTGTTTGGCAATTACATTGTGTTTCGATACAACAACACTGAATAAAGCAATATGTTAACAGATGCTGCTGAAGTATGCTAACAGAGGCTGCTAGAGCATGCTAATAGAGGCTGCTAAGGTATGCTAACAGACGCTGCTAACAGAGGAACACGCAAAACAACGAATCTAAACGCTGGTATTTACATCATCCGGAACATCTTATAGACTATGATAGACTATACGTGGGAGGGACACATCTAGGAGCCTCCAGCAACGCATCTGTGAAGACACGAGTATGCTTGTCAAAAACGACGATCTGAACATCACTCATGGATTTCCATAACGCCAGGTTTGCCATCAAAGAATCAGATCCACGTCACAGACGCTGTTTAGAATCTGCTCTCATCGCTACTGCTGCTACCAACACCATCGCTCCATACACAGACAGTTTTAAGTTCCGAGAAATACTAGTCCAACCCGTCGAGCTCAAGCAGGACACAGCCATCACCTTGCTCCTGCCTCAGGCCTCGAGCACCACAGATCAGATCAGATCGGACTCACAGGTAAGGACCCACGAGGGGCGAGGGGCAAGTGGGGACAGTGCGAAGAATAGACGGTGAGAGGAATGTCTTGAGTCGAAGAGAGAAGAATCAGGACCAGACCACCTGAACTGACACACTGTATATATAGTTAGGTTAGGTAAGATTCGTCAGGGACCATGACAAGTGTTTCCTAACGCGGGTCTTAGTTATACGACGACCTGCAGCTGGAGTTTTGGTCACCTGAACGAGGCTTTAAGCTGGCTTACTAGTCCACCCCTGAAAAATTATAGTTATGATTATCACTATTAGATTATCGGTGTTAATTAACATTTGTAACCTCAGCAGCTGCAACACAAAGGTTAGAAGACTGGAACAGACTGCCTTCTGAACCCGTGGCTCGGTTGACAGCACATTCAGCTTGCATACTGCGGACACGCAGATTCCTGGCATGGGTGGAAAATTGGACCAAATTTCTTTATACCTGCTGACCCTGTTCACCTAGCAGTAAGTAGGTATCTAGGTGTTATTCGACTGTTGTGGGCTGCCGGCAACACAGGGGATGGGGGGTTAAGTATAAGTTAGACAGAGCTATCTAGTTTTAATATGAGTTGAGGTAAGATAACAACTCCTAACTTGGAAAACTGACTTGTGAGTATAAAAAAAAAATGGAAGCTAAATAATACAGAATGCTTTAAGTGGCGGCAGGACGAGCATTTAGCAGCCTTGTGATGCAGTTGGTGACAATGCACAGACTGCTTGTGTTAAGCCTCTTGTAAGTTCACCGACTAACTGAGATTATTAACCATGGACCAGAGATCTCACAAGTGAGGTAGCAGGAGGAGGAGAAGGAGGAGGAGGAGGGTGACGGAGTCTGCGGTGACAGGAGCAGCAGCAGTGATAACAGCAGCAGTGATAGCAGCAGCAGTGATAACAGCAGCAGTGATAGCAGTGATAACAGCAGCAATAACAGTAATAGCACCAACAATGATAGTAATAGCAGCAGCAATAGTAGTTGTAGCTCCCTGACCATCTTCACCATCACCCTCACCATCACCATCACCCTCACCATCACCCCTCACCATCACCCCCTCGCCATCACCATCACCCTCACCATCACCATCACCATCACCCGTCACCATCACCATCACCCCCTCGCCATCACCATCACCCTCACTATCGCCATCATCCTCACCAACATCATCACCATCACCATCATCCTCACCCTCACCACTACCATCATCCCTCATCATCACCATCATCCTCACCATCACCATCACCATCACCCTCCCCATCACCATCACCATCACCCTCACCATCACCATCACCCCTCATCATCACCATCACCCTCACTATCACCATCATCCTCACCAACACCATCACCATCATCCTCACCATCACTATCACCATCACCATCATCCTCACCCTCACCATCACCATCACCCCCCTCACCATCACCATCACCATCATCCTCACTATCACCATTACCATCACCATCACAATCATCCTCACCATCACCATCACCCTCACCATCACCATCGCCCTCACCATCACCATTACCCTCACCATCACCATCGCCATCGCCCCTCACCAACACCCGCTAGCCATCATCATCACCCTCTCCATCACCATCACCCTCACCATCACCCCTCACCATCACCATCACCCCTTCGCCATCACCATCACCCTCACCATCACCATCGCCCCTCACCATCACCATCACCCCCTCGCCATCACCATCATCCCTCATCATCACCATCATCCTCACCATCCCTCACCATCACCATCATCCTCACCCTCGCCACTACCATCATACCTCATCATCACCATCATCCTCACCATCACCATCACCCGGCCCATCACCATCACCATCAACATCACCTTCACCATCATCCTCACCAACAACATCACCATCACCATCATCCTCACCATCACCATCACCATCACCCTCACCATCACCATCACCCTCACCATCACCCCCTCGCCATCACCATCACCCTCACCATCACCATCACCATCACCCGTCACCATCACCATCACCCCCTCGCCATCACCATCACCCTCACTATCGCCATCATCCTCACCAACATCATCACCATCACCATCATCCTCACCCTCACCACTACCATCATCCCTCATCATCACCATCATCCTCACCATCACCATCACCATCACCCTCCCCATCACCATCACCATCACCCTCACCATCACCATCACCCCTCATCATCACCATCACCCTCACTATCACCATCATCCTCACCAACACCATCACCATCATCCTCACCATCACTATCACCATCACCATCATCCTCACCCTCACCATCACCATCACCCCCCTCACCATCACCATCACCATCATCCTCACCATCACCATTACCATCACCATCACAATCATCCTCACCATCACCCTCACCATCAATATCGCCCTCACCATCACCATTACCCTCACCATCACCATCGCCATCGCCCCTCACCATCACCCCTCACCATCACCATCACCCCTTCGCCATCACCATCACCCTCACCATCACCATCACCATCGCCCCTCACCATCACCATCACCCCCTCACCATCACCATCACCCTCACCATCACCATCACCCTCACCATCACCCCTCACCATCACCCCCTCGCCATCACCATCACCATCATACCCATCACCATCATCCTCACCATCACCATCACCCGGCCCATCACCATCACCATCAATATCACCTTCACCATCATCCTCACCAACACCATCACCATCACCATCATCCTCACCATCACCATCACCCTCACCATCACCATCACCCCCTCACCATCACCATCATCCTCACAATCGCCATCACCATTACCATCACCATCACCATCACCCTCACCATCACCATCACCATCACCATCACCATCACCCTCACCATCACCATCACCCTCACCATCACCCTCACCATCACCATCACCCTCACCATCACCATCACCCTCACCATCACCATCACCATCACCCTCACCATCACCATCACCATCACCCTCACCATCATCACCATCACCCTCACCATCACCATCACCATCACCATCACCATCACCATCACCATCACCCTCACCATCACCCTCACCATCACCATCACCCTCACCATCACCCTCACCATCACCATCATCCTCACCATCACCCTCACCATCACCCTCACCATCACCATCACCCTAACCATCACCATCACCCTCACCATCACCATCATCCTCAACATCACCTTCACCATCACCATCATCCTCACCATCACCTTCCCCATCACCCTCACCCTCACCATCACCATCAACCTCACCATCACCCTCACCATCATCCTCACCGTCACCATCACCCTCACCATCACCATCATCCTCACCATCACCTTCACCATCACCATCATCCTCACCATCACCTTCACCATCACCCTCACCCTCACCATCACCATCACCTTCACCATCACTCTCACCCTCACCATCACCCTCACCATCACCCTCACCCTCACCATCACCATCACCATCACCATCATCCTCACCATCACCCTCACCATCACCCTCACCATCACCATCACCCTCACCATCGCCATCACCATCACCATCACCCTCACCATCACCATCATCCTCACCATCACCTTCACCATCACCATCACCCTCACTATCACCATCACCATCACCATCACCCTCACCATCACCATCACCATCACCATCACCATCACCATCATCCTCACCATCACCCTCACCACCACCCTCACCCTCACCATCACCATTACCATCACCATCACCATCACCCTCACCATCACCATCACCATCACCATCACCCTCACCATCACCCTCACCATCATCCTCACCATCACCCTCACCATCACCCTCACCACCACCCTCACCATCACCATTACCATCACCATCACCCTCACCATCACCCTCACCATAATCCTCACCATCACCCTCACCATCACCCTCACCATCACCCTCACCATCACCATCACCATCACCATCACCCTCACCATCACCATCACCATCACCATCACCATCACCATCACCCTCACCATCACCCTCACCATCACCCTCACCATCACCATCACCCTCACCATCACCATCACCATCACCATCACCATCACCATCACCCTCACCCTCACCATCACCATCACCATCACCATCACCATCACCATCACCATCACCCTCACCATCACCCTCACCATCACCCTCACCATCACCATCACCCTCACCATCACCATCACCATCACCCTCACCATCACCATCACTATCACCATCACCATCACCCTCACCATAACCCTCACCACCACCCTTACCATCACCATCACCATCACCCTCACCATCACCATCACCATCACCCTCACCATCACCATCACCATCACCCTCACCATCACCATCACCATCACCATCACCCTCACCATCACCATCACCATCACCCTCACCATCACCATCACCATCACCATCACCATCACCATCACCATCACCATCACCATCACCATCACCATCACCATCACCATCACCATCACCATCACCATCACCATCACCATCACCATCACCATCACCTTCACCATCATCATCACCATCACCATCACCATCACCATCACCATCACCATCACCATCATCATCACCATCACCATCACCATCACCATCACCATCACCATCACCATCACCATCACCATCACCATCACCATCACCATCACCATCACCATCACCATCACCATCACCATCACCATCACCATCACCATCACCATCACCATCACCATCACCATCACCATCACCATCTCCCTCAACATCGACTCAATATTTCACTTGAGGCGCTTCACTGTTTTTCATTTTTTTTCACATTGTATTGCTCAATTTTTCTCATTATATTGTTCATTTTTTGTACATTATATTGTTCAATTTTGAGTCATTTTAAAATAGCCTGCCCCTCCCCCTCCCAGCCTCTCCCCGCCCCGCCCCTCCCAGCCTCTCCCCGCCCCGCCCCTCCCCCTCCCAGCCTCTCCCCGCCCCGCCCCTCCCCCTCCCAGCCTCTCCCCGCCCCGCCCCTCCTCCTCCCAGCCTCTCCCCGCCACGCCCCTCCCAGCCTCTCCCCGCCCCGCCCCTCCCCCTCCCAGCCTCTCCCCGCCCCGCCCCTCCCCCTCCCCCTCCCAGCCTCTCCCCGCCCCGCCCCTCCTCCTCCCAGCCTCTCCCCGCCCCGCCCCTCCCAGCCTCTCCACGCCCCGCCCCTCCCCCTCCCAGCCTCTCTCCCCGCCCCGCCCCTCCCCCTCCCAGCCTCTCCCCGCCCCACCCCTCCCCCTCCCAGCCTCTCCCCGCCCCGCGCCTCCCCCTCCCAGGCTCTCCCCGCCCCGCCCCTCCCCCTCCCATCCTCTCCCCTCCCCGCCCCTCCCCCTCCCAGCCTCTCCCCGCCCCGCCCCTCCCCCTCCCAGCCTCTCCCCGCCCCGCCCCTCCCCCTCCCAGCCTCTCCCCCGCCCCTCCCAACCTCACCCCTCCCGCCCCTCCCCTGCCCAAGCCTCTCGCCCTGCCTCTCCCCGCCAAGTCCATCCCCACCCAGCCTCTCCCCTCCCCGCCCACCCCTCCCCGCCCAACCTCACCCCTCCCCGCCCAACCTCACCCCTCCCCGCCCAACCTCACCCCTCCCCGCCCAACCTCACCCCTCCCCGCCCAACCTCACCCCTCCCCGCCCAACCTCACCCCTCCCCGCCCAACCTCTCTTCAATTGCTTCCTCTTGAAAATCGTCTTATTTACATTCCATTTTCTGTTCTCCAATTTACAATTCAATTTTACTGACCCGTAAATTTATATTCCCGTTCCACTTTAGCTTGTCTCCTTCCCTCCCTCCTTCACTTCCTTCCTTACCTTCTTCACCCCCTCCCTTCTTCTCTTCCTCCACCATCCCTTCTCTTCCCTCCCTTCATTCCTTCCTCCCTCCCTACTCTTCCTTCCTCCCTCCCTCTCTCTTCTTTCCACCTTCCCTCCCTCCCTTTTCTTCCTCCTCTTTCCCTTCGTTCTTCACCTTCCCCTCCCTTCACACACCCTTCTCAGAAAGACATACACCTCCCAGTGTATATACTTCAGAAATTCATACACCTTTCAGTGTATATACCCTTGTTAAATATGCGCATTCCAGTGTATACACCAGTGTTGTAAATACCAGTGTTGTATATACCAGTACACAACACTGGTATATACAACACTGGAATATACAACGCTGGAATAAACAACACTGGAACATACAACACTGGTATACACAACGTTGGTATACACAACACTGGTATATACAACACTGGTATATACAACACTGGTATACACAACACTGGTATACACAACACTGGTATATACAACACTGGTATACACAACACTGGTATACACAACACTGGTATATACAACACTGGTATACACAACACTGGTATATACAACACTGGTATACACAACACTGGTATATACAACACTGGTATACACAACACTGGTATACACAACACTGGTATATACAACACTGGTATACACAACACTGGTATATACAACACTGGTATACACAACACTGGTATACACAACACTGGTATACACAACACTGGTATATACAACACTGGTATACACAACACTGGTATACACAACACTGGTATATACAACACTGGTATACACAACACTGGTATATACAACACTGGTATACACAACACTGGTATACACAACACTGGTATATACAACACTGGTATACACAACACTGGTATATACAACACTGGTATACACAACACTGGTATACACAACACTGGTATACACAACACTGGTATACACAACACTGGTATACACAACACTGGTATATACAACACTGGTATACACAACACTGGTATACACAACACTGGTATATACAACACTGGTATACACAACACTGGTATATACAACACTGGTATACACAACACTGGTATACACAACACTGGTATACACAACACTGGTATATACAACACTGGTATATACAACACTGGTATACACAACACTGGTATATACAACACTGGTATACACAACACTGGTATACACAACACTGGTATATACAACACTGGTATACACAACACTGGTATATACAACACTGGTATACACAACACTGGTATATACAACACTGGTATACACAACACTGGTATATACAACACTGGTATACACAACACTGGTATATACAACACTGGTATACACAACACTGGTATATACAACACTGGTATACACAACACTGGTATACACAACACTGGTATATACAACACTGGTATACACAACACTGGTATACACAACACTGGTATACACAACACTGGTATACACAAACACTGGTATACACAACACTGGTATACACAACACTGGTATACACAACACTGGTATACACAACACTGGTATACACAACACTGGTATACACAACACTGGTATAACACTTACAACACTGGTATACACAACACTGGTATACACAACACTGGTATATACAACACTGGTATACACAACACTGGTATACACAACACTGGTATACACAACACTGGTATACACAAACACTGGTATACACAACACTGGTATACACAACACTGGTATACACAACACTGGTATACACAACACTGGTATACACAACACTGGTATACACAACACTGGTACACAACACTGGTATACACAACACTGGTATACACAACACTGGTATATACAACACTGGTATACACAACACTGGTATACACAACACTGGTATATACAACACTGGTATAAACAACACTGGTATACACAACACTGGTATAAACAACACTGGTATACACAACACTGGTATACACAACACTGGTATACACAACACTGGTATACACAACACTGGTATATACAACACTGGTATACACAACACTGGTATATACAACACTGGTATACACAACACTGGTATACACAACACTGGTATATACAACACTGGTATACACAACACTGGTATACACAACACTGGTATATACAACACTGGTATACACAACACTGGTATACACAACACTGGTATATACAACACTGGTATACACAACACTGGTATACACAACACTGGTATATACAACACTGGTATACACAACACTGGTATACACAACACTGGTATACACAACACTGGTATATACAACACTGGTATACACAACACTGGTATATACAACACTGGTATACACAACACTGGTATACACAACACTGGTATATACAACACTGGTATACACAACACTGGTATATACAACACTGGTATACACAACACTGGTATACACAACACTGGTATATACAACACTGGTATACACAACACTGGTATACACAACACTGGTATACACAACACTGGTATATACAACACTGGTATACACAACACTGGTATATACAACACTGGTATATACAACACTGGTATACACAACACTGGTATATACAACACTGGTATACACAACACTGGTATATACAACACTGGTATACACAACACTGGTATACACAACACTGGTATATACAACACTGGTATACAACACTGGTATATACAACACTGGTATACACAACACTGGTATACACAACACTGGTATACACAACACTGGTATATACAACACTGGTATACACAACACTGGTATACACAACACTGGTATATACAACACTGGTATACACAACACTGGTATATACAACACTGGTATACACAACACTGGTATACACAACACTGGTATATACAACACTGGTATATACAACACTGGTATACACAACACTGGTATACACAACACTGGTATACACAACACTGGTATACACAACACTGGTATACACAACACTGGTATACACAACACTGGTATACACAACACTGGTATATACAACACTGGTATACACAACACTGGTATATACAACACTGGTATACACAACACTGGTATACACAACACTGGTATACACAACACTGGTATACACAACACTGGTATACACAACACTGGTATACACAACACTGGTATATACAACACTGGTATACACAACACTGGTATACACAACACTGGTATATACAACACTGGTATACACAACACTGGTATATACAACACTGGTATACACAACACTGGTATACACAACACTGGTATACACAACACTGGTATACACAACACTGGTATACACAACACTGGTATATACAACACTGGTATACACAACACTGGTATACACAACACTGGTATACACAACACTGGTATATACAACACTGGTATACACAACACTGGTATACACAACACTGGTATATACAACACTGGTATATACAACACTGGTATACACAACACTGGTATATACAACACTGGTATACACAACACTGGTATATACAACACTGGTATATACAACACTGGTATACACAACGTTGGTATACACAACACTGGTATATACAACACTGGTATATACAACACTGGTATACACAACGTTGGTATACACAACACTGGTATATACAACACTGGTATATACAACACTGGTATACACAACACTGGTATATACAACACTGGTATATACAACACTGGTATATACAACACTGGTATACACAACACTGGTATACACAACACTGGTATATACAACACTGGTATATACAACACTGGTATATACAACACTGGTACATACAACACTGGTATACACAACACTGGTATATACACAACACTGGTACATATATACAACACTGGTATACACAACACTGGTATACACAACACTGGTATATACAACACTGGTATACACAACACTGGTATATACAACACTGGTATACATAACACTGGTATATACAACACTGGTATACACAACACTGGTATACACAACACTGGTATACACAACACTGGTATATACAACACTGGTATACACAACACTGGTATACACAACACTGGTATACACAACACTGGTATATACAACACTGGTATACACAACACTGGTATACACAACACTGGTATATACAACACTGGTATACACAACACTGGTATATACAACACTGGTATATACAACACTGGTATATACAACACTGGTATACACAACACTGGTATATACAAAACATGCATAGCACTGGCGAATATATTTCTGAAAGTTTTCTCCTTGGCAGTTTTCCGGGCCCTGAAGGTTTCAATCCTACCCACTGCTGAATTCTTTTGGAAGGGGATGGGGGGGGGATGCGTACGTAAGTTAGTAAAGAAACCGGAGTCATACTTTTTTTTATTAGCGATAATTACCTAGAAATAAAACCGAGAGGTTTTTATCTGTGCATCAGATGCAATACACAATAGATATTTTTTTTACGATTGGCGTCGGTCTGATTGGCCGGAAACTTTACTGCCGCTCAGGTACGAGAAGTGGAGCTTAAGTTCCAGCTATTCTTAGCGTTAGCGATAGTTTCTGATTGCCAGCGATGATTTCCGAAAGCCAACGATAATTTCCGAGCGCCAGCGATGATTCCCGAGCTCCAGCGATAATTTCCGACCGCCTTTCCATCAATCATTAAGAGACTATCGCTAACGATGAGAATTTTTTGAAGATTTTAGGAAGTATCGCTGAAGCTGTGAGTTCATCGCTCACTCGGAGATTATCGCTGACACCCAGAAAATGGAGCTGACACTCAGAAATGATCTCTGCACATGATATTGTCGACCATGGCTGACAACTGCTGACATGATGGCTGTTGCGATGACTGACTACTGACAGTACCATCACAGACAGTGACAGCTGTGGAGGTGTGAGAGAGGACAGTACCACCAGAGATAGTGACAGCTGTGGCGGTGGCGTGGGAGAAGACAGTACCACCAGAGATAGTGACAGCTGTGGTGGTGTGGGGGAGGACAGTGACAGCTGTGGTGGTGTCGGAGAGGACAGTGAGAGCTGATGTAGTGTGGGGAGACAGTACTACCACAGACAGTAACAACAGTGGTGGTGTGGGGGGACAGTACCGCCACAGACAGTAACAGCAGTGGTGGAGTGGGGGGGGGGACAGTACTACCACAGACAGTAACAGCAGTGGTGGTGTGGGGGGTACAGTACCACCACAGACAGTAACAGCAGTGGTGGTGTGGGGGGGACAGTACCACCACAGACAGTAACAGCAGTGGTGGTGTGGGGGGACAGTACCACGACAGACAGGAACAGCAGTGGTGGTGTGGGGGGACAGTACCACCACAGACTGTGACAGCAGTGGTGGTGTGGGGGGGACAGTACCACCACAGACAGTAACAGCAGTGGTGGTGTGGGGGGGACAGTACCACCACAGACAGTAACAGCAGTGGTGGTGTGGGGGGACAGTACCACCACAGACAGTAACAGCAGTGGTGGTGTGGGGGGACAGTACCACCACAGACAGTAACAGCAGTGGTGGTGTGGGGGGACAGTACCACCACAGACAGTAACAGCAGTGGTGGTGTGGGGGGTACAGTACCACCACAGACAGTAACAGCAGTGGTGGTGTGGGGGTACAGTACCACCACAGACAGTAACAGCAGTGGTGGTGTGGGGGGTACAGTACCACCACAGACAGTAACAGCAGTGGTGGTGTGGGGGGACAGTACCACCACAGACAGTAACAGCAGTGGTGGTGTGGGGGGACAGTACCACCACAGACAGTGACAGCAGTGGTAGTGTGGGGGGGACAGTACCACCACAGACAGTGACAGCTGGTGTAACACACCACAAAAGAAAGTGGTGTAAAACTCCACCTACCACACACACACACACACACACACACACACACACACACAAAGTATTTACAGAAGAGACAGGAATGACTTCGAGAAGACAGCACAGAGGGGAACACCAACAGGGAATATACCAACAGGTGCTGGATGACATACAAACAATGGAGGAGGAGGTGCAGAAACTGCTAAGTGGCCTCGATACCTCAAAGGCGAGGGGTCCGGACAACATCTCCCAGTGGGTCCTTAGAGAAGGAGCAGAGGCACTGTGGGTGCCACTAACCACAATCTTCAATACATCCCTTGAAACTGGGCAACTACCTGAGGTATGGAAGACGGCAAATGTAGTCCCCATTTTTAAGAAAGGAGACAGAAACGAGGCACTAAACTACTGACCAGTGTCTCTGACGTGTATAGTATGCAAAGTCATGGAGAAGATTATCAGGAGTAGAGTGGTGGAGCACCTGGAACGAAAGAAGATTATAAACAACAACCAGCACGGATTCATAGAAGGTAAATCCTGTGTCACAAACCTTCTGGAGTTTTATGACAAAGTAACAGAAGTAAGAAACGAGAGAGAGGGGTGGGTTGATTACATTTTTGTGGACTGCAGGAAGGCCTTTGACACAGTTCCTCACAGGAGATTAGTGCAGAAGCTGGAGGATCAGGCACGTATAACAGGAAGGGCACTGCAATGGATCAGAGAATACCTGACAGGGAGGCAACAACGGGTCATGGTACGTGATGAGGTATCACAGTGGGCGCCTGTGACGAGCGGGCTCCCACAGGGGTCAGTCCTAGGATCAGTGCTATTTTTTATTCATGTGAATGACATGGCGGAAGGGATAGACTCTGAAGTGTCCCTGTTTGCAGATGATGTGAAGCTAATGAGTAGGGTTAAATCGGATGAGGATCAGGCAGGACTACAAAGAAACCTGGATAGGCTAGAGATGTGGTCCAGAAACTGGCTTCTCAAATTTAACCCTGCCAAATGCAAAGTCATGAAGATTATGGAAGGGCAAAGGAGACGACAGACAGAGTATAGGCTAGGTGGACAAAGGCTGCAAACCTCACTCAAGGAGAAGGATCTTGGGGTGGCCATAACACCGAGCACGTCTTCGGAGGCACACGTCAACCAGATAACTGCTGCAGCATATGGGCGCCTTGCAAACCTGAGAATAGCGTTACGATACCTAAGTAAGGAATCGTTCAAGACACTGTACACTGTGTAAGTCAGGCCCATACTGGAGTATGCAGCACTAGTTTGGAACCCACACCTGGTCAGGCACGTCAAGAAATTAGAGAAAGTACAAAGATTTGCAACAAGGCTAATTCCAGAGCTCAGGGGAATGTCCTACGAAGAAAGGTTGAGGGAAATCGGAGTGACGACACTGGAGGACAGGAGGTTCAGGGGAGACATGATAACAACACAAAATAATGCGGGGAATAGACAAGGTGGACAGAGACAGGATGTTCCAGAGAGGGGACACATGAACAAGGGGTCACAATTGGAAGCTGAAGACTTAGACGAGTCACCGGGATGTTAGGAAGTACTTTTTCAGTCACAGAGTCGTCAGGAAGTGGAATAGCCTAGCAAGTGACGTAGTGGAGGCAGGAACCATACATAGCTTTAAGGCGAGGTATGACAAAGCTCAGGAAGCAAAGAAAGAGAGAGGACCTAGTAGCGATCAGTGAAGAGGCGGGGCCAGGAGTCTCGACCCCTGCAACCACAATTAGGTGAATTAGGTGAGTACACATAGACACAGACACAGACACAGACACAGACACAGACACAGACACAGACACAGACACACACACACACACACACACACACACACACACACACACACACACACACACACACACACACACACACACACACACACACACACACACACACACACCATGAAGTAGCAGCCCAGGCTTCAGGTAAACAAATTAATGTGATTTATGGGCTTAGCGATGGCCCACGATGGCCACTTGACGCTCAGTTACCCACAGATTTTCCTCCATCCTCGCCTCCTCCTGCACCTGGTGTGTGTGTGTGTGTGTGTATGTAATTACCTATTTTGTAGCTATAGTAGCAGAGTTATGTTCGTTGTGTTTTGTCTCCAATACCTATTTTGTAGCTATAGTAGCAGAGTTATGTTCGTTGTGTTTTGTCTCCAATACTCTGTTTATCATATATATATATATATATATATATATATATATATATATATATATATATATATATATATATATATATATATATATATATATATATATATATATATATATATATATATATATATATATATATATATATATATATATCCAATGGTTGCAGCAGTTATTAATTCCTTCTCTAATGCATTCTACTGGTCAGCCACTGTATTCGAAAAAAAATCCTATTAACATCACTTCCACTCGACACTTTCTTCTGTGACTTCTTGTTATCACTGTTGCGGCTACATAGAAATCTTCTTTATCTATTATTTCAAGTTCTTTCATTGCCTTATATGTGATTATATCTCCTTTTTTCCTCTTTTCGAGCACCAGAGGAGCCTGGTCCATGGCCGGGCTCCGGGAGTAGTAAGACTCTCGAAACTCATCAAAGGCATACCAACGGTTCTATTATACTTATCCCCCTCCTCTCTCAGCTAATAATTGTTACAGTCATTCTATACACCCAAGTAAACGTCGGGAAAATAACAACGTTTACTCTGGAGAATAAAAAGGCCACAGTTCCATTGCTGGAACAACTGGGAGAGAAACCTTGTGACAACATGTTGACCCTCAGTTCGGTAACCCTTTCTTCTTCTTCTTTTTCATCTGTTCATTCTTGTAATTTATCTTTCTATGTTAGATCCTCTTTTAGCTTTTCTCAGTCTTCAGCCTTGGAGAAACTGATTACCTCATTTTTTATATATAATTCTACCTTATTATTATTAAGGTATATAGACAGACTGGTTATAAATGACCATAATTTTTAAAGGGGTGGACCGGTAAGCCAGCGGAAGGCCTCGGTCAGATGACCAAAAGCTCCAAAGGCGGGTCATCATCTGACTAAGACCCGCGTCAGGAAACATTTGTCCTGTTTCCTGACGAACCTTACCTAACCTAACCTAACCTAATTCTACCTTCTTCACATAATGTTCTTGCATTGTGTTGATAAAGTCAGTGGTTGGCGAAACGTCTACAATAAAGATACCCAGATGTTGCACATGTGTCTAATTCTTCATCTTGTCGGTATTGTAAACCATTTATGTGCAGTTGTTTGTTTATTTCGTCTCAGTCAATTCTATGATTGCTGAAGTTAAATGTGCTGATCATCCCTACACTATTACAGAAGTATGCCACTCCTGCATATATACCTGTTTGTACGTCTCTAATGTTGTGCCGAAAGTATAGTTGTGACTGTTGTGTCTCTGATTAGTTCTTCGTTTTTTTTTTTGAAGATCAAATCCAGATTATTTTAATTTCAAGTGAGTTCTTTAATCTGTTGGTTGATTTGACGTGAGGATTTTTTCAAGATTTTCAAGACAGTTAACTATTTTTTCCTTTAACATTCCGCGAACCACCATTAGCTAATGCTGTGAGTGGTAGTTTTCGTTCTTCACTTAAATATCTTCTATTGTACCATGTGCTGATTTCAAGACGTGTGTGTTACACAGAGATCTGCTCCTCCCTGTCACCTGTTCACTCTGTCACATCCATAAATATTGTGAATTTTTATTTATGTCTCCCTATTCAAAACATCCCGTTGCGTGTATCACTGTTGCTAACAATGCATTCACCTGCGTTAGAAGCTCGTTGATCACTTTCTTGTTACTGTTTATTTTAATCTCGAATCGTTAGCAAAGAGGGAGGTGGATTTACCATTTGAGATGTTTGTAATGTACAACAGAAAACAGTACCTCTGTTCCTGTACTCTGTACTATACTACAGTACTGAACAGTACAGTACCTGGTGTGCTGTTATGAATCCTCGTGCTTAAAAACGCAAAAAAATAGTGCTTGCTGCTGTGTATCCTCATGCTGTGAACGCACCAATGATACACGAGATCAAGCATCCTCATGCTGCAAATGAATTAATGATGCGTGCTCTTACCTACACTCACGCCCATTAACCAAGTAGCCAAGAGGTAAGCAGCGAGGAGGAGCCTGAGTTACTGGGTAGAGCGAGGTCGCTGCCACAACCACCACCAGTGTGAGTGTAGAGAAAACTTTCTCACTGAGAGCCACAATATTTTTAAAGTAGGACCTGCTAATTCTGTTACATTTTTTTTGGCTCGAATTGTTTCGCTAACTGTCTTACGACGAGGCTAAAGCTTACACTCATTCCCTTAAGCTGAGCCAGCTTCTTTGTGACTAAAATACAGCGTATCAACGAAATTTTTCTTGCTTTCGCTTACATAGTGGATCTCTTCAGTCATATACAGAGGCGAATAAACATGGACACAGCAGCAGTAGCGGCGAGGTAAAGATGAGGTTATTAGTACAAAAACCTTGGAGTTCTTGATGGACTGACCACATATTTACCTCGCCACTACTGTTGTTGTCTCCATATTTATTCTCCTCTGTTTCAACAACAAATATATCCAAGTAAGATTGTCTTGACAAAGAAGGATTTTTGAAATTATACAATATATATATGTTGTGCCGATTTTGACATAAATAGCAACACTTTTCTTGCCGAATAAGGCAAGCGAAAATTTGTGTATGCAATATTTTCGCAAAAATCATTCTAAAGACAACGAAAAAATATATTTCATTGTGTTTGTTTATTATTAAATTATTGTAAACTTATCTAAAATATATTTTGTTGGATTTGGCTAAATTATATTGCGCTTGTTATAATAAGGTTAGGTAAGTTACCTAAGGTTCTTTTGGTACAAAATTATTAATTTTTCCATTAACATAACTGAAAAAATTGATAAGAAAATTTTTTAGAAAGGACTAAATTTTAAATTAATTCTTGCTAATGACCAGTTTTATCTATTCAGCACGATATATATATATATATATATATATATATATATATATATATATATATATATATATATATATATATATATATATATATATATATATATATATATATAGATCGATATATATATATATATATATATATATATATATATATATATATATATATATATATATATATATATATATATATATATATATATATATATATATATTCAAATTTGCTTCATAAATATGTATAAACAATTACACAAGAAACGAAACTTCTGACCATAATTTAATGTTTAAAATACATAATACTGAAATATATTTGTGCTGCTCACACAAACTTGAATTTCGCAGCATTACTCTTCGTCTTGATGTTCTCCTTCAGTCTCCTGGGCTCTGATGAGACTAACTTAGGGAGGATGGAAAAGTCTGTGCCCTCGCACACCTGCTTAATGGCACTCCAGGTTTTAGGGCTGGAGGAAAAGTTCATGTCACGAAACCTAGGTTTAATAAATTTCCAAACGTTCCAAAACTTAAGGTTTGTAAGTTTTTAAAAGTTCTTTAAATGACAGGCCAGTCATTTAAGTTTAGCATAGGTCACCGTCTTCCATACAAATGTTGCCCTGGTGGTTCTCGAATCTAAGGGGGTGCATATTTTTGATGCCTTTTGTGTGTGTGTGTGTGTGTGTGTGTGTGTGTGTGTGTTGATAGATATTAATAAAGTAATCTTATTTTCCTCTTCTGCCTCTTAATTTTCTGGCCTTATGATGTGCAATCCTCCACGGCATATTACATCAGTTATCACCTGAGAGTTAGTTCATCTTTCAATAATTATATTCAAGACCACATAACTTTTTTCTAATATATTAACTGATGATATCCTTCGTCAGTATTAGTGGACGAATCTTGCAGCATGCTTGTGCTAGCACCCTTCTCTTTAGTGTGAAAGGGGAAAAAATAGAGCTGTCTTCTGAATAGGTAGATGGGGGTAATGGAGTATTGGGGAGAAGGGAAAGCCAATTGTTGAAGTACAGGGAAGCGTTGTGTGGTAGGAGAGTGTTGTGAGTGGGAGAGTGTTTCTAGCCAGTGATGTGAGGCGAAAGAGTGTATCTAGCCAGTGTTGTGAGGTGGGGGAGTGTGTTTAGCCAGTGTTGTGAGGTGTGGGAGTGTATTTAACCAATGTTTGAGGTGGGAGAGTGTGTGTGTGTGTGTATATATGTCTGCTTGGTGGACGAGGAGTGGACAGAGTGGTTCAGAGGCCTTCATTTACCAGAAGAAAAAATAAATCCCAGCTAATCATGTCAGAAAACCTGGGCGTTAATTAAGAGCCACCGAACGAAAAAAAAATGATCAGGACACTCCTCTCTGTCAAATAATGCTAAGTTATGGAGAAAAACCTTCACCATGTTGTGAAACATGGCCTCAGAACTCCCCAAAAACTTCCCTCGATTCAAGTGAATATTGCACCTAGATATTAGTCTCATCTCGGGGTGGGTCGGGAGAAAATGTTCATAACTCGAGGGAAATTTCCCTGCAAATGGTTAGAATCTCCCCACTTTTCCCCACATTCTCCCTACATTTAGGGATAACAAAAATCTCAAACTTCTCCAAACTGGTTGAATAAATTCTCACACTCACTGTGGATGAGAGAGAAAGAGATCCTACAATCCCAGGCTGGTGGTGCTTTTTCTCACTTACAAACTGTTTGCTGAGACACATTAGGCTGTCTGCTGAGTTCAGTGCTGCGGAAGGTAGTGTGCCCAACTGGTTAGTGGGAACGGCTGGTTAGTGGAAATAGCGGAGTAGTTAGAATAGCTGACTAGTTTTAAGAGTTGGCTAGTGGGAATTGCTGGCCAGTGCAGCAGTGATTCTACTTCTGGATAACGTGGTACAAGTGGACACCAGCAACTGGATACCACGAACATTGCAGCCAACACCAGGGTACCGGTGACTAGTTCTCTGGTCCACCACAGCCACCAAGGTACGGTGGCTAGTTCTCTAGTTCACCACAAGCACCAGGGTACCGGTGGCTAGTTCTCTGGTCCACCACAACCACCAGGGTACGGTGGCTAGTTCTATGGTCCACCACAAACACCAGGGTACCGGTGGCTAGTTCTCTGGTCCACCACAACCACCAGGGTACCAGTGGCTAGTTCTCTGGTCCACCACAACCACCAGGGTACGGTGGCTAGTTCTCTGGTCCACCACAACCACCAGGGTACCAGTGGTTAGGTCTCTGGTCCACCACAACCACCAGGATACCAGTGGCTAGTTCTCTGGTCCACCATAATCACCAGGGTACCAGTGGCTAGTTCTCTGGTCCACCACAACCACCAGGGTACCAATGGCTAGTTCTCTGGTCCACCACAACCACCAGGGTACGGTGGCTAATTCTATGGTCCACCACAAACACCAGGGTACCGATAACTAGTTCTCTGGTCCATCACAACCACCAGGGTACCAGTAGCTAGTTCTCTGGTCCACCACAAACACCAGTGTACCGGTGGCTATTTCTCTGGTTCACGACAAACACCAGGGTACCAGTGGCTAGTTCTCTGGTCCACCACAAACACCAGTGTACCGGTGGCTATTTCTCTGGTTCACGACAAACACCAGGGTACCAGTGGCTAGTTCTCTGGTCCACCACAACCACCAGGGTACGGTGGCCAGTTTCTGGTCCACCAAAACCACCAGGGTACCAGTGGCTAGCTCTCTGGTCCACCACAACCACCAGGGTACTGGTGGCTAGTTCTCTGGTCCACCACAACCACCAGGATACCAGTGGCTAGTTCTCTGGTCCACCACAACCACCAGGATACCAGTGGCTAGTTCTCTGGTCCACCACAACCACCAGGGTACCAGTTGCTAGTTCTCTGGTCCACCACAACCACCAGGGTACCAGTGGCTAGTTCTCTGGTCCACCACAACCACCAGGGTACCAGTGGCTAGTTCTCTGGTCCACCACAACCACCAGGGTACCAGTGGCTAGTTATCTGGTCCATCACAACCACCACCACTATCGCTCACCATCGCTTCACACGGTGAGAGTCCGGGTTCGATTCCCGGCAAAGGGTGGAAACATTGGGCGTGTTTCCCTACAACGATTGTCTATGTTCCCCATCAGTCAAATGAGTACCTGGGTGTTAGTGGACTGGTGTGGGTCGCATCTTGGGACAAAACTGACCTAATTTGGCCGAAATGTTCAACATAACAAGCGACTTTCTATATAGTAGTATGTCATTGATGTCAGCTATGGTCTCTATACATTGTATATGTACTTGATATTATTATTATTATTATTATTATTATTATTATTATTATTATTATTATTATTATTATTATTATTATTATTATTATTAATAAAAAATTAAAGATATTATTATTATTATCATCATTATTATTATTTATATTATAATTAATAATAATAATAATAATAATAATAATAATAATAATATTATTATTATTATTATTATTATTATTATTATTATTTTTTTTTTTTATTATTACCTCTATCACTACAAATATTATTCTCTCGCTACAGTTTACCCATGAATAATGTTGCAAAAATCCTGTTTGCAAACTGCTAGTTCAGCAGCAGCTTAAACGACTGAATTACCTTCGCACTTGCAACTTCAGTGGATAGATTGCATATTCTGCTGAATTTTTTTTTTTGTAGGTTGAAATGAGAGGTTAGTTAAAATACCTGGTTAGTAGGACTGGTTGGTTAGTGTGGATGGTTGGGTTGTTAGTGTGGATGGTTGGGTTGTTAGTGTGGATGGTTGGGTTGTTACTGTGGATGATTGGGTTGTTAGTGTGGATGGTTGGGTTGTTAGTGTGGAGGGTTGGGTTGTTAGTGTGGATGGTTGGGTTTTTACTGTGGATGATTGGGTTGTTAGTGTGGATGGTTGGGTTGTTTGTGTGGATGGTTGGAGTGTTAGTGTGGATGGTTGGGTTGTTGTGTGGATGGTTGGGCTGTTAGTGTGGAGAGTTAGTATGGATGGTTGGGTTGTTAGTGTGGATGGTTGGGTTGTTAGTGTGGATGGGTTGTTAGTGTGGATGGTTGGGTTGTTTGTGTGGATGTTAGTGTGGATGGTTGGGCTGTTAGTGTGGAGGGTTGGGTTGTTAGTGTGGATGGTTGGGTTGTTAGTGTGGAGGGTTGGGTTGTTAGTGTGGATGGTTGGGTTGTTAGTGTGGATGGTTGGGTTGCTAGTGTGGATGGTTGGGTTGTTAGTGTGGATGGTTGGGTTGTTAGTGTGGATGGTTGGGTTGTTAGTGTGGATGGTTGGGTTGTTTGTGTGGATGGTTGGGTTGTTAGTGTGGATGGTTGGGCTGTTAGTGTGGAGGGTTGGGTTGTTAGTGTGGATGGTTGGGTTGTTAGTGTGGAGGGTTGGGTTGTTAGTGTGGATGGTTGGGTTGTTAGTGCGGATGGTTGGGTTGCTAGTGTGGATGGTTGGGTTGTTAGTGTGGAGGGTTGGGTTGTTAGTATGGATGGTTGGGTTGTTAGTGTGGATGGTTGGGTTGTTACTGTGGATGATTGGGTTGTTAGTGTGGATGGTTGGGTTGTTTGTGTGGATGGTTGGATTGTTAGTGTGGATGGTTGGGTTGTTTGTGTGGATGGTTGGGCTGTTAGTGTGGAGGGTTGGGTTGTTAGTATGGATGGTTGGGTTGTTAGTGTGGATGGTTGGGTTGTTAGTGTGGATGGTTGGGTTGTTAGGGTGGATGGTTGGGTTGTTAGTGTGGATGGTTGGGTTGTTAGTGTGGATGGTTGGGTTGTTAGTGTGGATGGTTGGGTTGTTAGTGTGGAGGGTTGGGTTGTTAGTGTGGATGGTTGGGTTGTTAGTGTGGAGGGTTGGGTTGTTAGTGTGGATGGTTGGGTTGTTAGTGTGGATGGTTGGGTTGTTAGTGTGGATGGTTGGGTTGTTAGTGTGGAGGGTTGGGTTGTTAGTGTGGATGGTTGGGTTGTTAGTGTGGATGGTTGGGTTGTTAGTGTGGATGGTTGGGTTGTTAGTGTGGATGGTTGGGTTGTTAGTGTGGATGGTTGGGTTGTTAGTGTGGAGGGTTGGGTTGTTAGTGTGGATGGTTGGGTTGTTAGTGTAGATGGTTGGGTTGTTAGTGTGGATGGTTGGGTTGTTAGTGTGGATGGTTGGGTTGTTAGTGTCCGCCTTGAAGTGGATGCCAAAATACAATTCCGTTTTTTCTCTTTTTTTTTTCTTCCAGCTTTTCGCTTTTATTTCGCTCATAAATTGAGAAAATTGAAAAGTCGTTTTTATGAGATAATTTCAGAGTCTCACACCCATTAACTTCGAACGTTCAACGCTGATAACTTTATATCGTAACTCCCGAGTGGCTTCAAACCTAACGTGCTCGTGTATTTTAGGACGCTGGTCTCCCCGAGATAACCAGAGAATGCCTCTTCAGTTCAGCTCAAACTTGGTGTTTCTTAGGGGAAGGTTGGAATTAGGCTTGGCCTTTCTGTGTCTTAATTTGCCATTGTTGTTGAAGAAACTGTGATATTAGTTTCCATGTGATAACTTGTAGATGACTCCTGAATCAATTTCAGATCGTCAGCGTTAATATTCAACTTTATCACGAATTCGTGCCGCACTCTGCACTGTTCCGGTTGCGAGTAGTGAGGTGCAGGGGGATGGGGTTATACCTTTCTAGATAGTGTGATACCTTTCTAGATAGCATGATACCTTGCTAGATAGTGTGATACCTTTCTAGATAGTATGATACCTTGCTAGATAGTGAGATACCTTGCTAGACAGTGTGATACCTTGGTAGATAGTGTGATACCTTTCAAGATAATGTGATACATTTCAAGATAGTGTGATACCTTTCTAGATAGTGTGGTACCTTTCTAGATAGTGTGATACCTTTCTAGATAGTGTGATACCTTGCTAGATAGTGTTATACCTTGCTAGATAGTGTGATACCTTTCTAGATGGTGTGATACCTTTCAAGACAGTGTGATACCTTTCTAGATAGTGTGATATTTTTCTAGATAGTGTGATACCTTGTTAGATAGTGTGATAGCTTTCTAGATAGTGTGATATCTTTCTAGATAGTGTGATACCTTTCTAGATAGTGTGATACCATTTCTAGATAGTGTGATACCTTGCTAGACAGTGTGATACCATTCTAGATAGTGTGATACCTTTCTAGATGGTGTGATACCTTTCAAGATAGTGTGATACCTTTCTAGATAGTGGGATACCTTTCTAGATAGTGTGATATTTTTCTAGATAGTGTGATACCTTGCTAGATAGTGTGATACCTTTCTAGATAATGTGATACCTTTCTAGATAGTGTGATACCTTTCTAGATAGTGTGATACCATTTCTAGATAGTGTGATACCTTGCTAGACAGTGTGATACCATTCTAAATAGTGTGATACCTTTCTAGATGGTGTGATACCTTTCTAGATAGTGTGATACTTTTCTAGATAGTGTGATACCATTTCTAGATAGTGTGATACCTTGCTAGACAGTGTGATACCATTCTAGATAGTGTGATACCTTTCTAGATAGTGTGATACCATTCTAGATAGCGTGATACCTTTCTAGATAGTGTGAGACCTTTCTAGATAGTGTGAAACATTTCTAGATAGTGTGAGACCTTTCTAGATAGTGTGAGACATTTCTAGATAGTGTGATACCTCTCTAGATAGTGTGATACCTCTCTAGATAGTGTGATACCTCTCTAGATAGTGTGATACCTCTCTACATAGTGTGAGACCTTTCTAGCTAGAGTGCAGGTTTGCTCAGCACTCGTGCAATGCAGTTGTCTGTCAGTGTAGGAGGGGCTGTTCCTCTCAGCTTCCTCAGCTCTCTCGTCTCCCGTCTTCATTAACTCTAAGGAAAAACTAATTTCAATTTAATTTGGCAAACTTCTTCAAACTCGTTGGGTGAAAGCATACATTTTGCTCTGGTGAAAGTTAGACACTTGATAAAACACCAGCCAGGCAAGGGTTTTTGTTCCTCATTGTTGGAGCTGTTTGTAAAACCTCAGCTTGACCGGCTGATGGGATCCTGGGGAGGTTATTGTGGAGGCTGGGGGGGGGTTATTGTGGAGGCTGGGGGGTTATTGTGGAGGCTGGGGGGTTATTGTGGAGGCTGGGGGGTTATTGTGGAGGTTGAGGTGGTTATTGTGGAGGCTCGGGGGGGGGGGTTTGTGGAGGCTGAGGTGGTTATTGTGGAGGCTGGGGGGTTATTGTGGAGGTTGAGGTGGTTATTGTGGAGGCTCGGGGGGGTTTGTGGAGGCTGGGGAGGTTTTGTTGAGGCTGGGGAGGTTTTGTGGAGGCTGGGATGGTTATTGTGGAGGCTGGGGAGGTTTTTGTGGAGGCTGGGGAGGTTTTGTGGAGGCTGGGATGGTTATTGTGGAGGCTGGGGAGGTGTTGTGGAGGCTGGGGAGGTTTTGTGGAGGCTGGGGAGGTTATTGTGGAGGTTGGGGAGGTTATTGTGGAGGCTGGGGTGGTTATTGTGGAGGTTGGGGAGGTTATTGTGGAGGTTGGGGAGGTTATTGTGGAGGTTGGGGAGGTTATTGTGGAGGTTGGGGAGGTTATTGTGGAGGCTGGGGTGGTTATTGTGGAGGTTGGGGAGGTTATTGTGGAGGTTGGGGAGGTTATTGTGGAGGTTGGGGAGGTTATTGTGGAGGTTGGGGAGGTTATTGTGGAGGTTGGGGGGTTATTGTTGAGGTTGGGGAGGTTATTGTGGAGGTTGGGGAGGTTATTGTGGAGGTTGGGGAGGTTATTGTGGAGGGTGGGGTGGTTATTGTGGAGGTTGGGGAGGTTATTGTGGAGGCTGGAGTGGTTAGTTTACGTGGTTGTGTGGTTAATGTCAGGGTTGGGTAGTTAGTGTTGGTGGCTGGGTAGTTAGTGTTGGTGGCTGGGTAGTTAGTGTTGGTGGCTGGGTAGTTAGTGTTGGTGGCTGGGTAGTTAGTGTTGGTGGCTGGGTAGTTAGTGTTGGTGGCTGGGTAGTTAGTGTTGGTGGCTGGGTAGTTAGTGTTGGTGGCTGGGTAGTTAGTGTTGGTGGCTGGGTAGTTAGTGTTGGTGGCTGGGTAGTTAGTGTTGGTGGCTGGGTAGTTAGTGTTGGTGGCTGGGTAGTTAGTGATGTTGACTAGATAATTTGTAATTAAAGATACATATTTTCTATATCTTACTTAACTTATTATAGGTTAGGTACAAAGACATATGTGTAACTACCAGATATGTTATTACAACAACGTTTCGCCCTTCAAGAGCTTTGTCACGCCAGTACAAACAATACCAGGACACAGAGGCTATATTTGGGTAATAGAGTTAAAAGAAACAATCACTGCAGTAGACCTACTGGTCCATTTTGTAGTTGGTGCTAGTAGCAGCACCAGTAGTAGTAGTAGTAGTAGTAGTAGTAGTAGTAGTAGTAGTAGTAGTAGTAGTAGTAGTAGTAGCAGGAGTAGTAGTAGCAGTAGTAGTAGTAGCATTAATAATAGTAATAATAACAGCAGCAGTAGCAGTAATAGGAGAATTAGTAGTAGTAATAGTAGTAATAATAATAATAGCAGTAGTAGTAATACTGGAAGTAGTATTAGTAGTAGCACTAGTAGTAGTGGTAGCAGCAGTAGTAGTAATACTAAAAGTAGTATTAATAATAATAATAATAATAATAATAATAATAATAATAATAATAATAGCAGTAGTAGTAGCAGCACTAGTAGTAATGCTAACAGTAGTAGTAGTAGTAGTAATAATAGTAACTCTTGCTTGCTAACTCTTGAGAGATGACTAAACTATCTTTATTCTGCTTAAGAGCGTCTCAAATGACGATTAACGACGATTCAAGGCGTTTTTCCCCTTACAGCGGAAATTTGGTTCTTTAATGACCTAGACGAAGGTCACTCTGTCACGTCAGATGACTGCTGAAGTTCCGGTGTTGAACACCTGCGCTCCTGTGTTCGTTCACACGTGTTTCCAGGCTTCGCGCTGCTCCACCGAAATACAGGTGGGCACCGCTTATACAGCAGGTTAGGTTCCAGGCTGCTGAAGGGCCCCGCTTATACAGCAGGTTAAGTTCCAGGCTACTGTAGGGCCCTGCCTATACAGCGGGTTAGGCTCCAGGCTACTGTAGGGCCCCACTTGTACAACAGGTTAGGTTCCAGGCTACTGAAGAGCCCTGCTTATACAGCAGGTTAGGTTCCAGGCTACTGTAGGGCCCTGCTTATACAGCAGGTTAGGTTCCAGACTACTGTAGGGCCCCACTTATGAAGCAGGTTAGGTTCCGGGCTACTGTAGAGCCCCGTTTATACAGCAGGTTTGGTTCCGGGCTACTGTAGGGCCCCACTTATGAAGCAGGTTAGGTTCCGGGCTACTGTAGAGCCCCGTTTATACAGCAGGTTTGGTTCCGGGCTACTGTAGGGCCCCACTTATGAAGCAGGTTAGGTTCCGGGCTACTGTAGAGCCCCGTTTATACAGCAGGTTTGGTTCCAGACTACTGTAGGGCCCCACTTATGAAGCAGGTTAGGTTCCGGGCTACTGTAGAGCCCCGTTTATACAGCAGGTTTGGTTCCGGGCTACTGTAGGGCCCCACTTATGAAGCAGGTTAGGTTCCAGGCTACTGTAGAGCCCCGTTTATACAGCAGGTTTGGTTCCGGGCAACTGTAGGGCCCCACTTATGAAGCAGGTTAGGTTCCGGGCTACTGTAGAGCCCCGTTTATACAGCAGGTTTGGTTCCGGGCTACAGCTGTAAAGTGAAAATCGCTGCAAAGTGAAACACAGCCTTTTTCACTTTAAAATGCATATAAAAACCTCAACATATTTACATTATCAAATATTAACTGAGCAATAAATATAGACCTAAAAAAAAATTACATATGCATTGCGCATATTACTCTCCTTAAAATACTTTTGTCCTTAGCTTATAGTGAGTGCAGAATATATTGATCACAGGAAGTCCGAACAAATGAAGACTGCGTATAATTAAAAACCGCTGCATTAGCGAGACGCCGTAAAGCGAAGCTCTGTATAACGGGACCACCTGAGTACTCCACGTCACAAGGGGTTCCTCACTAGTGGCCAAGCAGCGCCTTGGTCATAAGAGGTTGGAGACGAGGACGGGAGGGTCCTGGAGAAGGCTTTCTGGAGACAACAGAAACTCACCTTCTCAGGAGGTTCAAAGCTGCTCAAAATAACACAGAACTTGATATTCATTGAACACAAGGAATTATTAACGAACACTTATCCACTCTTGTCCTCAGAGTGGATATATATATATATATATATATATATATATATATATATATATATATATATATATATATATATATATATATATATATATATATATACATATATATATATATATATATATATATATATATATATATATATATATATATATATATATATATATATATATATATATATATATATATATATATATATATATATATATATATATATATATATATATATATATATATATATATATATATATATATATATATATATATATATATATATATATATATATATATATATATATACAAATAACTCATGTCTTGGAGAGGTCCGTAATGGTCCGGGTCCATAATTGTCTGGGTCCATAATGGTTCAGGCCCAGAACGGTCCGGGAGGGACAACACTAACGTGGGCAGTTTGCTCTCGACGTGTGCAGGTTTGTGAATTGCTCCATCCATGGTGTTGTTCCAGCCACAGTATTGTTCCAGCTATGGTATTGTTCCAGCCATAGTATTGTTCCAGCTATGGTATTGTTCTAGCCAGGGTAATGTTCCAACCACGGTATTGTTCTAGCTATAGTATTGTTCCAGCCAGGGTATTGTTCCAGCCAGGGTATTGTTCCAGCCATGGTATTGTTCCAGCCAGGGTAATGTTCCAGCCACGGTATTGTTCCAGCTATGATATTGTTCTAGCCAGGGTATTGTTCCAGGTATGGTATTGCTCCAGTCAGGGTATTGTTCCAGCCAGGGTATTGTTCCAGCCAGGGTATTGTTCCAGCTATGGTATTGTTCCAGCCAGGGTATTGTTCCAGCCATGGTATTGTTCGAGCCAGGGTATTGTTCCAGCCAGGGTATTGTTCCAGCTATGGTTTTGTTCCAGCAAAGGTATTGTTCCAGCCAGGGTATTGTTCCAGCCTGGATATTGTACCAGCCAGGGTATTGGTGTCAACACCAGTGTTATCACCCCCAGCAGTCATCACCCTTAGAAGTCATCACTTCCAAAGGTCATCACCACAGCAGTCATCACCCTCCAGCAGCCATCAGTCAACCCACCTCAGCAGTCATCAGTCATTACCCCCCAACAGTCATCAGTCATCATCCCCCAAAAGTCCTGACAGTACTGGTCAGTCACTATCCAAGCATTCTCTTGATGCCAGCCATCCATTCAGCCAGCCAGCCAGCCAGCCAACCAGCCAGCCAGCCAGCCAGCCAGCCAGCCAGCCAGCCAGCCAGCCAGCCAGCCAGCCAGCCAGCCAGCCAGCCAGCCAGCCAGCCAGCCAGCTAGCCAGCCAGCCAGCCAGCGAGCCAGCCAGC
Source organism: Cherax quadricarinatus (assembly GCF_038502225.1). Lineage (NCBI taxonomy): Eukaryota > Metazoa > Arthropoda > Malacostraca > Decapoda > Parastacidae > Cherax > Cherax quadricarinatus. The sequence continues at coordinate 63,649,585 of NC_091296.1, forward strand.
CAGCCAGCCAGCCAGTCAGCCAGCCATCCAGCCAGCCAGCCAGCCAGCCAGCCAGCCAGCCAGCCAGCCAGCCAGCCAGCCAGCCAGCCAGCCAGCAAACAAGACATGCATTCAACTAGCCAGGCAGTTAGTCAGTCAGTCAATCAGTCAGCCAGTCAACCAATCAGCCAGCTCGTCAGTCAGCCAGTCAACCAGCCAGCCAGCCAGCCAGCCAGCCAGCCAGCCAGCCAGCCAGCCAGCAAACAAGACATGCATTCAACTAGCCAGGCAGTTAGTCAGTCAGTCAATCAGTCAGCCAGTCAACCAATCAGCCAGCTCGTCAGTCAGCCAGTCAACCAGCCAGCCAGTCAGTCAGTCAGTCAGTCAGCCAGTCAGTCAGTCAGCCAGTCAGTCAGTCAGTCAGTCAGTCAGTCAGTCAGTCAGTCAGTCAGTCAGCCAGTCAGCCAGCCAGCCAGTCAGTCAGTCAGTCAGTCAGTCAGTCAGTCAGCCAGTCAGCCAGCCAGCCAGCCAGTCAGTCAGTCAGTCAGTCAGTCAGTCAGTCAGTCAGTCAGTCAGTCAGCCAGTCAGCCAGCCAGCCAGTCAGTCAGTCAGTCAGTCAGCCAGTCAGCCAGCCAGCCAGTCAGTCAGTCAGTCAGTCAGTCAGTCAGTCAGTCAGTCAGTCAGTCAGCCAGTCAGCCAGCCAGCCAGCCAGCCAGTCAGTCAGTCAGTCAGTCAGTCAGTCAGTCAGTCAGTCAGTCAGTCAACTTAATCACCCTCCTCTTCTTTTATTCCTCAATCATTATCACTTCTCCTCCTCCCTCTCTTTATCCTTCATCTGCCTTTCCCACACCATTCTCCCTCTCACTAAGTGCTAGAGTGTAAGCCCTCTCCCACACCCACAGTAATCCCTTACCCCTCTTATTCTACGTCTTGTAAATCGCTAACCCTCCCACTCTCCCTCCCTCCCTCCCTCCCTACAATCCCTCCTTCCCTCCCTCCCTACAATCCCTCCTTCCCTCCACTAAGTCATCAGCGTTGCAAGACAGCGTCTTCCATCGTCTTAAAGGATAAAAACTTGTTGATAAGAGTCGCCGATGAGGTGTATAGATGTATACCTGTAATACACAACTGTACTGTATACCTGTAATACACAACTGTACTGTATACCTGTAATACACAACTGTACTGTATACCTGTAATACACAACTGTACTGTATACCTGTAATACACAACTGTAGTGTATACCTGTAATACACAACTGTACTGTATACCTGTAATACACAACTGTACTGTATACCTGTAATACACAACTGTAGTGTATACCTGTAATACACAACTGTAGTGTATACCTGTAATACACAACTGAAGTGTATACCTGTAATAAACAACTGCAGTATATACCTGTAATACACAACTGTAGTGTATACCTGTAATACACAACTGTAGTGTATACCTGTAATACACAACTGTAGTGTATACCTGTAATAAACAACTGCAGTGTATACCTGTAATACACAATTGTAGTGTATACCTGTAATACACAACTGTAGTGTATACCTGTAATACACAACTGTAGTGTATACCTGTAATACACAACTGTAGTGTATACCTGTAATACACAACTGTAGTGTATACCTGTAATACACAACTGTAGTGTATACCTGTAATAAACAACTGCAGTATATACCTGTAATACACAACTGTAGTGTATACCTGTAATACACAACTGTAGTGTATACCTGTAATACACAACTGTAGTGTATACCTGTAATACTCAA